>NW_019170118.1:0-109907 GCF_001792695.1 Aspergillus bombycis | reverse complement strand
ATTATTAGAATTATAATATATTTATTTAATTATATTAACTATTTAGTTAAAATCTATATCTATTAATAATAATCTCTATAATTATATATCTGATCTATTTATCTAATATTAAAGATAAATATTTCTTTAATAAAAAAAATTATTATAAAATTATAGATATATTTAATAAATATACTGTTATATATAGCTGTTATTATAAGTCTATTATATAATATTTTATCTACTAGAAAAACTATAATATAGAAAATAATTAATAGATTAATATTGATAATATTGTTACTGAAGATCTTATTAAAATATATAAAAAATATAATATTTAATTTATTTCTCTCTTTTCTCTTCTTCTCTATTTTCTATTTATAGTTTTATTATATTGTTTTCCTAAGTTATATATATTTAAATTGACAAGATTATTATTATTTTAAAAATAGCTAAATATAGTATATTAAGATATACTTAGACAATTAGTTCTACTTTTGATATTCTGCCGGTATAGTTTTACTGTCTTTATAACTGCCCTGAGATCTTAGTTAACTGTGTCCCTTGTCTTTCATTTTCACTAAGTCAACCTATCATAATCAACATTATCATTCATTCAATCAATAAAATCGGCTACATTTTATATATTATAAAAAAATACTTATACAGACCCAACTGAATTATCAGTATTAAATAGATATATACTTCTACTACAGCTGACTATCTATTTTGTCTATCTACTTAGTTATCTGCTTAATTATTACCTATACTATCTGTATATCAAAAGACTGTCGATTCAATTCCAGTACTTATCTATATTATTTTTTTCCCAGCTTTTCTTCCGGGTATCTCTGCAATCTTCTCTGGGCTTTAAAAAGACAAAAAAGTCGTGTCCCTAGACTTTATATAGACAGAACTCAGACTGTTGTTATCTTCCTGCAAACCATCTCTATATAGAAGTAGTTTTTCGGCTATAGTATCTGGGTAGATTATCAGTATTCTATATATAGAAAACTGTTTCCCGTTGGGCTAACAGGATACATGATTTATATAGACCCATTTTCTAAAAAATATAAGCAACACAGTGAGTAGATTTAGTAGAAAAGATGTATATAGAAATTTAGTATATATTGAATAGCTTTATTTTTATATATATATATAATCTATATAGTATGCCGCAGGCGGTGAGCTGTTTGGCCAATCAGAATCCCTACCCTGTGAGGTGAAATCCCCCGCGAGATGAAATTGAACCTCTTGCACGGGACTATTTCATCTCGCGGGGGTTTTACAGTATATAAAAATGGTCATTTTATATAGGATACGGGGTTGGAACGCTCGGTTACGTGGAACGCTCGCTTTCCGAATACGTTACTTTAATTTTTTATTTTTTTATAAATATTTCTGTTATTAAATTATTATATATAATTTTATATATAATTTAATAAAAAATTATCTATCTATTTATTAATTATTATTATTATTAGTTTTTTAATAAAATTTATAAATTATTAATAAAATAGTATTATTAATTAATTTAATTAATTTCTCTATTTATCTTTTTATTTTATTTCTTTTATTATTTTACGGGTGATATTACTTGTGCCCACAGGCGGGAACATAATTAGCAATGCCCAATAGAGAAAACGAAAAAAGGAAGACCTAGCTGCTTAAGCTTCTACAAAGCGTAACTCATTACCCCGTGATATACAGGACTACCCGATAACACGAGAGCAGTGGCCAGATGTCAATGTGACACAGAACAATGGGAATACCCCGTCTCACACGGCATCTACGTCCATTTGCCGAGGCTGTCTTAATCGAGGGCAGGCTGCAAAAGCGGCAGGATGGAGTTCGCCATGTCCAGTCCGTTGTAATCGACGGACCTAGTCTTGTGTACCATGTCTTTTGGCGGTTACTATCTTGGTCAGATTCGAGAGCTGGATTCCCAGACGCACAACCGACGTGCAATGAAGTAAGCTGTGGGGTTATGATCTATCTCCTGCTTCTGACTATTACCGGCGTAAACATGTATTTGATGCACACATCTCAAACATTCTGACAACTGCTGATCCTTCTAGAGAACGAATATGCTTCGACGGCGCTTTGCCGTCTGAAAAGCGACAAACACGCCTCCTTCGATTAGAAAAATCAAGGAGGAAACTTGAATTACTTCGCCTCAAACCCCAGGGTGCCCTTCAGCGCTCTAGTGGGTATAGCGGCAAGCGTGCAATCGCTCTTGAAAACGTCCTACAGGGCCGGGCCTTACCTGCGAGATATAATGATTTCCCCGAGAACCCCTTCATGGTTCCTGCGGTGTTTGAGGATCTCAAACACAGATGGAACAGAGAGAACATCGTTACTGTAGCGAGAGATGCCCTGTGCATGCAGTCGATTGAGATCAAAGATTTTCCTTGGGCGGATGTTACTATAATGGTTCCCGGAGAAGCCGATGCCTATTGTGCCTACATCGCAAAATATGTAAATTCCTCCATTCTAACAAATGATTCAGACCTTCTTCTCTATGATCTAGGGCCCCGGGGCTCTATCATTTCCCTGGACTCAATCGAGATTGTTGGTTGGGACCCTCTCAGGCCATCCGAACGGCAAATAAGAGCTACGAGTTTGAGTCCTGCATTGGTTGCTCGCCGATTGGGAATTCCAGATATTTTGCGCTTTGCTTTTGAACTTAAGACTCACCCAGATGCGGGAATGGCAGAGCTAGTCCAGCGAGCAAACAGCTCTTACGAGGGACCCGAAAACACATCGGACTATCAAACATTTATCCAAGAATACCAAGAAGGCATGCATGAGTCTGAAGCGGCAAACCCGCAACGCGTGCCACATCTTGATGCCAGGGTCTCGGAGTTGTTCTGGCAGTTTGAATGGCGACAAGCTCACATGGTCCAGGAGACCCTGCACATGTACCTTGCAGTTTTGAACGAGGACCATGCAAGGCGTTGTGCATGGGCTGAAGGCCGCTTGTATAGGACCCTGGCATATTCAGTTTTAAACGCTTCTCGCCCGGTTCCCAAAAGAGTTGACTTCATCAATGAATTCGCCCGACGGGGAGGGAGAATAGCTGTGGATAAGGTGGTCCTTGGCGATGAGAATTGGATCAAGACTGAAACAAAATGCCTTTTAATCCGCCTGAGATCAGTACAGAAGAAGGTTGAGGTTGACACAACTTTACCAGCATACTGGATCATATTTGCGCTTTGTGATCTGCATGAAGCAGATTCAAACCTTGTAACCCTCGACCATGCGCGACTGAGCCGGTTTCTTACCCTGGGACATATGAGTGAGAAATTTGACTGGAAGGATATTCAGCTCACCGCACAGATCCAGGCAGTGCTATACTCACTACGAATTCTAGGACAACTACTTGAAAGCTCAATGGATACCTGTGACAATATGGTGGAGTTGAAATCCATACTTAGCAATCTACCTCCGCTACATATGATCATGGGGCCGGCACCTAGCATGATGGATGAGACGCTGAACATGTCTTGTGTCAGTGCACTCGTGCATCGACTTGTTCAAGTCTTGGGCAAAGAAGCAACTTGCAGTGAGATTCCCGATGCTGAGTTAACAAGACAGCAGCTGTTTTTGTGCTCAATGGCTTCGCAACAGTATAAGTCTAGAGTAGGCAGCCCTAGGTCACCACGCAAGATGGACAACATGTATGACCTATTGTCCATGGAATAAGTTTACCAGCCCAAGATGTATAATTAGGATTTTTAATAGCGTTACCAACACATTGAACATAATACAAAAAAAATGAAATTCTACTTATGAACAGGACAGCGAACAGTTCGCTGCCTTGGGGCTCATGTTAACAAACTAGCGTGAAGACCGAAGGAATCCCACAACACCACGGCAATACCCGACCAATTCAGCCAGGCGCTGCCCTTCCCGTTGTTGTGCCATACTCCAGCTGGCCAATGCCTCCCTCAACGCTTCATTTTCCTCAGACTCTGAGCATTTCATCACGATATCAGTGTGGATTTTCAAGAACATTGCCATCCAGGCGTTGACAAGTTCGAAGTCCAATTTTGAGCGGAGACGGCTAGACAAGGCGAGAACAAAGTCTGACAGTTCAGAGTGGCCCTCGTATATCCGAGGATCCAAAGATCTGATCTCTAAATCGGCCTTTGCCGGAGACATAGATTTGAAATACTCGATGAAGGGTTGAAAGTTCCCGGTATCCCGGCCGGACCGTAAGAGTGTAGTGAACCGCGAGCCTGCGATACCAGCATTCATAGAATGCTGCATCTTGGCGACACGCGAGCGTTCAGTGATTGTAATATCAGCTAGGAGATTAGGATCGAGATTCTCATTAGGATTACCTTTCTCGGAAGCCGCTGGCAGAAAAAATGGTGCCTTCTCCGGGGCTTTCGGAGGGTCTTTTGGTTTATTGCGTTCCTAGAAATTGTTAAAGAGAGCTCCTAGAGGTTGGGTCTCCACAGAGAAGGCATCTTACCTTAATTAGGTCCAAATGAAGCATGGTCTGCCATTTGCTCTTGGGGATGACGCTGAGCGTGACCATATCATGACTGAGCTGTTCTGTGGACAACATGGGCCCTTCGGTGTCACTTGGCTGATCGTCCTCTAAGAATGCAGCCTCAATAGCCCCCACCCCAGTTTCACCAGAAATAGTAGGAACCCCGACGTCCGCAATGTCGGCTTCATCCAAATTTCGGGTTGATATAGGTACAAATAAACTTCTGTTGGACCAGAGACTGACACCTAGTCCATCTGCATGGGCGGTGGCTAAAAATTCGCCCGTGGATGACATAGCCAAAGCAGTGCATGTGCTGGGTACACGGAAGAGGTCGATGAGATGTCCTGTCGGCAAGTCCCATACTCGAATGATAGAATCCATCGAAGCGGCAATAATCCATTGCCCATCCGAGGAAAATGTAAAATCATTGATTTGACCTACACAACCCCAGAACTCACGAACGACCTTTCTCGTCTCTATGTCAACGACACGTATGGAAAGGTCGTCGCAGCTAAATGCAACGAGTTCGTTTGTGCTGTTGTATCGAAGCCCAGTGATAGATGTCATCGGATACCAGTCGAGCTCATCTGTAAGTGATCCTGAGGTAAAGTCCCAAAACTGAATTGTTGAGGCAACGGTTAGTCTCATACTACAGGCGAAAGGGTTTGAAATCCAACCTTCACTTTCCCATCAAGCCCACAACTGACAATTGTTTGGTTCAATCCGTCAATAGCTACCCCGGTAACTGCTTTGCTATGCTTTGCACCATTGCCTCTGCCACGACTAGGAAAACTCTGTCGGTATAAACCGGATTGCATATTAAACATATCGATACTACCTCCTGCTGACCCAACCAATGCAAAAGTCCCACATTGTGAGATAGCGACACTCTGATACCAAATTTCACCGGTTAGATTGAGACCCCTACTTTATAGATAGGATTTCACGTACCTTAACCTCCATTTTATCTCCTGTTTCAAATGCCCAACGCCCAGCCTTCTTCTTACCCCAAAACCAAGTTCGAGCGAATTTATCCCCACGATGACCTGTCAGAACACTCTCCCAGCCTGTCTTGTTTGAAGCATCCGTATTGATTGATTTTGGATTTGCCCAGATTGGACCGGAAGTTGTAACACCCATTCCTCCATCGCGATTAAGAGAGCAAGCGATGCAGATTATCTCCGGCGCTTTGAGTTCTTGTGCACCCGTCACCGTTTTCGAACCAATAAGCTTTTTTGCTTTGTGTTCCACAGCTCCTTGGGATATCTCGGTATTTTGGCTATCCTTTCGTATACTGAAACCCCAGAGACTGCAATCCTTGCTTGCGCTCAGCAACCACTTACCGCCGAATTCAGAACCGTCCGAAGCGGAAGGTAAGAACTCGAGGGTAGTAACTGCAGCAGAGTGACCGCTTCTGGAGTGAAGTGGTCTGGGAATAGGTGAAAAGGGTAGCTCGTCAAAAATCCATGTCTTGAGGGCGTTATCCTTGCCAGATGAGACCATTACTGGCTGTCCATCCAAAAATTCAATATGATTTACCCCCAATCCCTTCCCCCCCTCAGTAACTCGATGCGCGCCTCGAAGCATCCCCACAACTCTACCGCCGTTGTTCAAATCCCACATTGTGATATCTCCACTGTCTATGCAAGCTGTTGCCATGACACCTGGTCTTTGACCATCTTCGCCCGCGCCTAGGCCATCTGTCCGGAACGATATCGAGGTTATCCTTCGCGCATCTGACGAACCCACCCGCAAGGACAATGTGATCTGGTCAGTTTCAACATTGCGAATACATAGTGCACCACTCTTGTAGGCGACTGCAATTAAGGATAATACAGGAGTTGGTTGGAGCACAGTTACACCACCGGCTCTTGAAGATGATGGAAGCATTGTATAAATTTTCTTTCCTGTTTTCACGTTCCAGATATCGATGCCTCCATCATACCGTCCAACAAAAATCTTGTTAAGATAAGTTGGCATAGTGCACACTTGACCTGTGTATACTTGTTTCCCAGATGAGTCCTGAGGGCGCAGAGGAACTAAAGCTGTGTAATATTGGTATGTAGTATTTTTCCACACCTGTATGCGTTCGCTGCCGCATCCCACGACCCAAGATCCAAAAACAAGGAGCCGTACAATGGGTTCTGTGGCATCCTTGGAAGCTTCGAGGGATGCAATCTTCTTGCCACGCTTGTAAACCCAGATGCCGCCAGTGGAACCGGGCCGGAGATGCCCCCATGCCACAAAAACCTTGTCTTGCCATGCGAATGTAGCCGTAATGGTATCTGGAGTTTGAGGTCTACTGATAAACACAAGGTTTAGCCCTCGCCGTAAATCATAGGTCTGCACTGAACGTCCGACCGATGTCGTGATCTGGTAGGTTGCTTTGCCTAAACGAACTGACGAAAAGGGAACACTTGTAGGAGACACTAGGCCCAAAGTCTTACATTGAGGAATGTCAGTTACGAGATCAAAAGGGACAGGTGCATAAAGAGCGATGACTTTTAGAAGTGAAGGGTTAAGTGCTCATATATTGTCTCACGTACTCGAAACGGAGAGAAAACTTTGGACCCAACCGTTTGTGGCCCTGTTCGAACATCTTGGTCTATAATCCTTTTCTGCCTCTTCGCCAGTGGCATATCAAATGCATCATCCATGAGGGACGGCATTATATAAGGGACAATATGCTCAATTGAAGATGGGAACGCAGCTGCAGCAGGAGTTGATATAGAAAAACGGAACAAGTTTCTGAGCTAGTACTAACATTATTCTTGCCGCTTTGACGGGGTACGAAGTTTTAGGTTTTTTTTTTCTTTCTTTCTTTCTTTTCTCACGGAAAAACGGTATTAGCACCAAAGCAGATCGGTATTAGCGTTTCCCAGTGATACCTTACGGTATAGTACTAGTTTCCGCTCTGAGAGTTTAGGTACTACTCCAAAGGAAGCACCCATTTTTAGTGTGACGCATACATACCGCTTACTTAAATAGGTAAGTGTATATGTACATCGTACTTGGGCCCGGCCTTCTAAGCTACGAGTTACTATTGATACTATCCGTATGAGAGAAGATACAAGCCACCCAAGGCTAAGTCGTTAACGCGTTTGCCTTAAGGTTAACTCCAGAGTAGAGATCTGCAAGGTCCCTAGGTTGTGATAAGCGAGTCAATCAATATGAACAGGGTAGTATTTTGTATTCTGTGAAGGTTTACGGTATAATAACGGTATGTATTGTCAACACTGTGCCTACTACTGGTTCAGTAAACTTTAAGCGCACCCTGGAGAAAAAAAGAAAAAACCAAACAAAAAAAAAGGAAGGAAAAAAATATTCAGTAAAAAGAGACTCCGCTTGCAGCAAAGCATTGATTAGGATTATAGTGACGTACACTCTCTGACGTACTTCATAGATACTGCTCTTCTTCCTCTCTCTAGAACATTTAGCTAAAGGTAGAGTTAATGGCTTCCTTCAATCTAAAAGTGAGGTAGAAATGTGATCAATTTCTAGTTATCTTCATAAGCACACGACTTGTTTCTTTCCTTTTATTCTCGTCTGGGCTCTCTTTCCAAGGAAGCTTTGATAGAATCTAATACGGGTCATTAGCAAACCACTGCAAAGACCGCACCTCCGCCACCCAACCGCCCCTTTCTTACGTCCCATTTCTTCTTCTCAAGATTGTGTGCCTTGCAGAAAGCGTTCCAATTCACCCGCTACCCTCAGTTCCGTCATCAGAGTTCACGATTATTGAGACCATTGCTTGCTATCTTCAGACAGCATATAGGATTTACTTTCCCTCCTTCTTTTTTCTTTACATTTTTTTTCTTTTCTCTTTCTTTTCTCTCGAATGGATCAGAATTGTGACCGTAGTAGCAGTCGTTCCGTTGGAGTTGACTCTTCAAAAAGCAGTATTGAGAGTATTGCGAGATTAGCTACCTCATCATCAAGTGCTGGTCCTGATCAGACAGATAAATCATCAGCATCTTTGCTCTATGAGAATGCAGCGTCTGTTGCCTTGAGAGGAATACATGGCATACAGTCCCACCAAACCAAGGCCTACAAAACCGACTGCACGTCTGATAATCAAACCGCAGGGTGCAGCAATCATCCTTCCACCCGTTCTTCTAGCAGAGCACCAAGAAGAATGAGTGGAAGCACGGCTGCAAGTTCTATTAGCGAGGCTGAGCCCGCACCTCCTAGCTTAGGAAAAATTGGAGTTTGTGCTCTAGATGTCAAAGCTCGCAGCAAACCTAGCCAAAACATACTGACCCGTCTTCAGTCTAAGGGCGGGTTTGAAGTAATTGTTTTTGGTGACAAGGTGATCCTCGACGAAGCTGTAGAGAACTGGCCCGTGTGTGACTATCTCATTGCGTTCTTTTCAGACGGGTTTCCATTGGACAAGGCTATTGCATATGCGAAACTCCGAAAGCCGTTTTGTGTGAACGACTTGCCGATGCAGAAGGTCCTATGGGATCGGCGACTTTGTCTGAGGATATTAGACAACATGAGTGTTCCTACGCCCAAGCGGTTGGAAGTTAACCGAGATGGTGGTCCAACACTGGAATCTCCTGAACTTGCCCAGCACGTCTATCAACTGACTGGGGTCAAGCTTGAAGGTCCCGAGGACGGCACCGGAGGAGGTCTCTTTAGGACGAAGGACGTGGCAATGTCTGATGATGGTGACTCATTAATCGTGGATGGGAAGGTATTTAGAAAGCCGTTCGTTGAAAAACCGGTCAATGGGGAGAATCATAATATTCACATATACTTTCCTAACGATCAGCAATACGGTGGCGGCGGCCGGAGGCTCTTCCGAAAGGTTGGAAATAAAAGTTCTGAATATGACCCAGGCCTCGTTATTCCTAGGTCAGTTACGGAAAATGGTTCCAGCTATATTTATGAACAGTTTGTGAGGGTGGATAATTCCGAGGACGTCAAGGCCTATACTGTCGGCCCAGACTTCTGTCATGCAGAAACTCGGAAGTCACCCGTAGTCGACGGACTTGTCCGTCGCAATACCCACGGAAAGGAGCTTAGGTATATAACAAAGTTAAGCAGGGAGGAGGCAACAATTGCTTCTAAAATATCGAACGGGTTTGGCCAGCGCATTTGTGGCTTTGACATGCTTCGTGTTGGTGACAGAAGCTACGTGATTGATGTTAATGGCTGGAGCTTCGTCAAAGATAACAATGACTATTATGACAGATGTGCCAGTATCCTGAAAGATATTTTCCTAAATGAGAAGCGCAGACGTGAAGGGAGCCTGGAATCCGAATCTTTCCACCAAGATTCGAACCATTCATGGAGGCACTCTGTGTCCCACAGACACACATTGAAGACCCTGTTGAAATCTCCCAGCACATCTAAGCTCCATGGAAGTCCTCCGAGCCGCAAGAGCCCCGATAATGATCTCTCGGAAAATACCGTTCCAGGGCTGCCTGCCTCTTCCGCGTTTGAGGGGCTAGATAATGGGAATAGCCATAAAAAGCCGAGCGGACGAGAAAGGGTTTCGTTCTCAGGAAGTTTAATTCCTCAAACTGCGAATGCATCTGTCACGTCAACAGATTCGATTGATGACGCCCCTCCTCCACCCCCAGCTTCCAAACACTCGTGGAAGCTGAAGGGTATGGTAGCAGTCATCCGGCATGCAGATCGCACACCGAAGCAAAAATTCAAATTTACTTTCCACAGCCAACCTTTTATTGATCTCCTGAAGGGGCATCAAGAAGAAGTGGTCATAAAAGGCGAGGCTGCACTGGCCAGCGTTTCTGATGCAGTTAAGGTGGCAATGGAGCGAGAACTTGAAGATATGGATAAGCTCAAACTGCTCCGCACATCCCTAGAGAAGAAAGGTGGTTGGCCTGGGACAAAGGTTCAAATAAAGCCGATGTTTCGTAAGCGGAAACCAGAAGAATCCCGTAAACAGGAGGCCTCCACGGTTCTAACGAAGCCTGCCGAAGGCACCCAGGATACGCCTGGGTCCCATAGTCTTGGTGAAGCGCCAGGAGGAAATGAAGATCTAACTAGGACACAGACTCGGAGCGACTCTATATCCGGTGCCACATTCTCGAGGTTTTCCGCTGCAGAGAACGATCTCATTTTAGACAAGCTCCAGCTTGTAATCAAATGGGGCGGCGAACCAACCCATGCAGCCCGCTACCAATCTCAGGACCTCGGTCTTAATATGCGCGACGACTTGAAATTAATGAACAAAGAAGCTTTGAATAAAGTTCGAATATTCACGAGCTCTGAGCGAAGAGTGAGTACTAGCGGTAAGTCTACACATTCTTATGCTTAGTAGGTAGCCAGCTAAGCGAGTCTCATAGCTCAAATCTGGGCCTGCTCTTTCCTTGATCAAAAGGAGCTTCCGGACGATTTCATACAAGTCCGGAAAGACCTTTTGGATGACTCGAACGCCGCGAAAGATCTCATGGACAAAGTGAAAAAGAAGCTGAAGCTGCTTTTGCGAGAGGGATCCGCACCCTCACAGTTCACATGGCCCAAAGATAATATCCCAGAGCCTTCAGTCGTCCTCGCTACGGTTGTTGAGCTTATGAAGTTTCATCGGGATGTTATGAGGCACAATTTCCGGAGACTCGAGAACTCGCCGAGCCGTCCGTTCAAACTATACCCCCATAATGATGATCCTTCCAACACACACGGCGAGCTTTCTCCATTGGCTTCTATTCAGGGACGTTGGTGCACTGGTGAGGACCCTATGCTTTTCAAGGAGAGGTGGGAAAAGCTCTTCGCCGAATTTTGCGATACGGAGAAGGTCGACCCTAGCAAACTCTCCGAACTATACGATAGTATGAAATTTGATGCTCTCCACAACCGGCAATTCTTGGAATGGGTGTTTATGCCTCCAGACACCGACGATGATGCGGAAGGTGACGGTTATTCCCATTCGAATAGTGTGACGCGGAGCACTGTTGTCGGGGATATCAGGCCAGGTAACGAAGATACGAATCATGAAAGGAATGAGGAGCATGCGGACAGTTCAACGTTTGTGCATCGGTTGGGGCTGAAGCGACGAATGCATGCATTTGAATCAATGCCGCATTTCAGGGCCCTGGATGACACCTACGATCACTATTTCAAGTTATATCCAGGCTCAAGCGCCAAGAAAGCCAAGCTGGATAGCAGGCTATCCAAATTGAGAGAGTTGTACAAATTGGCGAAGGTTCTTTTTGACTATGTCACTCCCCAGGAGTATGGAATTACTGATACGGAAAAGCTTGAGATCGGTTTATTGACATCTTTACCATTACTCCAAGAGATTGTTAGGGATTTGGAAGAAGTCCAAGCCTCTCCAGATGCCAAGTCCTTCTTTTATTTCACAAAGGAGTCTCACATATACACCCTCCTGAACTGCATCCTGGAAGGTGGTATTCAGACTAAAATCGCTCGGCGGGCTATCCCCGAGCTAGATTACCTGTCTCAAATATGCTTCGAACTCTATGAAGCTAAGGATTCCGAGTCATCGACGAATTCTTACTCAATTCGCATTTCGATCAGCCCTGGGTGCCATGCCTTTGATCCCCTTGATGTGCAACTCGATTCGAGACATGCAATCGGTTGCGCCCCTAGGCGAAGCCTAACCGCCCACCAAGATTGGAAGAATGTTATTGAGACGCTCAAAGCGAAATTTGACACGTAAGTTTATCCAACGTGTTTGTTGTATACGGGGTTGGCGCTGACAAATGTTCCTGTTCAGAGTCAAGCTCCCGAAAACATTTATTGCAGTGAATCTAAGCGATAAACATGTCCCTATCCATGAGGAGGGATCTTGACCATTCCTGTATGTTACATGCGTCCAAATTTTGTCGGCAGCATGCGGCTTTTTCATCGTTATTATAATCCAAAGCCATGAAATATTGACTACCGTAGATACCGCCAAAAGCGAAGGCTACCTACCTACTAGTTAGCAGCCTGCGTAGTGATTAGGTCACGCTATTGAGTACTTAGCGATTGACCAATTGCAGGATTTAGTAACCCTTTGGTCCTAGTTGTCAAAGAAAGAACATTTACCCCACCAGACAGTAAGCATAACCTATTGTAATCTATTCAATATTTCTACTTAAGTGTTTGCTCACAAATCTCACTCCTTTTACCGCTTCCATCAGGAATCCAGCGTCTTAGATCTTATCAGCGGTTGACATTACAGTATTAGATAAGGAAACAAACAAACAAAGGCAGAAAAAGCTAAAGGTGGAAGTAGAATATTCCTCCTACTTCTTAGTCTTTGATGACGCAAGCAAGAGAATCCATGGCCCAACCACCAGATCCAAGTCAGTTCCGTGCTGATCTGATTGAAGATTATGTCCGGTGCCATAACCAATGGAATGAAGTAACAGTCCCTATTGATGACATGGTCTGTGTTCTTGCCGGAGCTGTGTGTTCTGAAGTTGGCTATAAATTGTTGTTTCTTCAGAGAAGTTCTGAAGATATCAATATAAAGGATTCGATGTGTTTGGAAAGTATCCAGCTTACATCTCTGTCACCCGCATTGCGTTCCCAGCACTTGTGCACAGAGCTCCCTCGTCATTTGTGCTCACACGAAACTGAAATCCATATAATCGTATCCACAGCATCGGGAACAGGGGCTGCCAAGAAGTTGTACAAAAATATTCTACAACCTTTCCTATTGCAACTTGGCATATGTGATTACAACGTCCACGAAACTCGGTCCTCACAGACTATCACCGAACTATGCAAGTCACAATTTCTTCCTCGCGCCCAGGCGGGCATCCATCAAACCATCATCCTCCTCTCAGGGGATGGGGGAATAGTCGATGTAGTCGACGCGATATACAATACCCCGTGTCACTCAATCACCCGGCCCATCATTGCCTTGGTCCCAACAGGAACTGGAAATGCAATGCTAGTTCCCTGGGACTCACGCCATATCCAACATCCTGGTTGAAAGAGCTTCTGCGAGGAAGACCAAAGCCTTTACCGACCTTCGGTGCCAAGTTTTCACCCGGCGCGCAATATGTCACCGAGGAAGGCCGTGCTCGGTCTAGTATAAGTGCCAACCTCAAAACTAAGTATGAAGTTCCGAAGGTACATGGTGCGGTTGTTGCAAGCTGGGGCATACATGCCGCCTTGGTTGCCGATAGTGATACCACTGAGTACCGCAAATTCGGTGCTGATAGGTTTAAATTGGCTGCAGAGGAACTTCTCTTCCCTCCAAGTGGTACCGAGAGCCATAGATATGCCGGTACAATTAGTCTCACCAGATGGGATAGTCAGGCTAACAGCAAATGTGTGGAGACCATGGAGATCCAAGAACACATGTATGTGCTGGTAACGATGGTCCCTAGACTTGAAAGAGATTTCGTGATCTCGCCCGAGTCTGTTCCATTAGATGGTCGCTTGAGAATAGTCCACTTTGGCCCGGTACCTTCTGAAAAAGCTATGCAGTTGATGGCCTCCGCATATCAGGGAGGTCAACATGTGTCTGATAGAAGTGTCTTCTACTCGGAGATTGAGACACTTAAGATTATATTCCGGGAGACGGATGAGAGGTGGAGGCGGGTGTGCATTGACGGCAGAATCATTGCAGTCGAGTGTGATGGCTGGATGGAGATATACAAGGAGCCAGAATGTCTATTGAACATCCTGACGTCCGTTGGGTTTTAAATTCCTGGCTTTAATGTCTTGATTTTCAGCGTGTATGTTTGCACGAGAACTTCCTCCCCTCTCGCCCTTTTATCATTAGACAGCTATTCAAACATCTCTTGCCTTTCATACTATATATATTTTCTTCCCTGCCTTTTCACTGATTCTGTCTTGAAGGCATTTGATCTGCGTTTGTTATATCCATTGATCAAACCAGTAATAAACCAGGCTCAGTTCAGTGTTGTACTGTGATTACTCTAGATACTTGGCACGCTGGTTGCACTACATGTACAGAGTATACAATTGGATTCTTGCCTCATCTGGCGTCTGATTAAACATTCTTGGGACGCCGTGGTCGATGAGTGGATCAAAATGACCATATATGAAGAAATTGACATTGTGTGTGGGCTAGTCCTAATTATACGTAGTAGAATTAATTATTCGTAAGTGTGTTTTTGTCACCACTCAATACAACTGATATACATACTCAGTGTAAGATATCTACACCGTATAGTTTAGTCAATCTCAAGCTGAAAACACTCCGTCGTACTGATAGTACGGAGTAGTACTGGTACTGAGCAAGTTTCTCTATACCGGGGGTTTCCTCGTCATGATTGGCTCCTGGTAGTACGTAAGTGTGGGGACAACCTTGAATAAGACGCAACTAGTAACTACTAGTATTAAGTAGTACAGTACTTCCTAAGTCCCTATTTACAGATAACCTCTGTACGAAGTACCATGAAGTCCTCCCTGTTTATCCTCGCCCGCTATCAACAATTGATCAGACCCTTGATACAACCTCCAACGCTAGATACACTGCTAGCATCACTTGCTGAGGACCATAGACTTCCATGCATGTGACCCAGAAAACCTTCCCCCAACCGACAGCCACCTTGACCAGTCCTATGATGGGAACAGCTGCGTCTGGTATCGATGCTTATCAGCCCTCGAACTTATCACGCTTCACAGATACCAGATCGAGGACAACAGCTCCACAGCAGTGAGGATAATCCGAGATTTTGTTCGCTTTTCGGGTGGAGCACTAGTTCTACGAATGAAAGGCGAGCCGCCGAAATGCTATTGATTCACCAGACGGGCAGTGTGCGTGTGGGTGAGGTGGTCAGGTCTGTTGCCATCACTATGATAGCCTTGGTCAAGCCCTTCCTGTTCGCAATACTGACCTTGAAATTGTTGTAAACAGGTATACTGTAACGTACACACCGGCAGCCGACACCGCCAGTCCCATCCCAGGGGAATTATTTGTAAAAGTTAAGAATACATCCGCAATTCCCCTCCGAGCTGCCTACCTTCATGGCCCATATACCCTCTATACGTCTTGCTATCCATCCACATTCGACCCAAACGTCAAACTCGATCAGCAAGCCACCGAAGGTATTCCGCAGTTTGAACCTTATCTCAAAGCTGGGGGCAGTTGGAGTGCCGTCATCACCGTGCCTCGACGTCTTCGTCAAAAACAAGAGGTCGCATCTACTGAGCCCGGAAGTCACCAGAAAGTAACGTGGATCATAGAGATATTATCCCAAGTAATATTTTCGAGTACTGCATCCGTCAACTTTGAGCTTTTGGTGGGCCGCGACCAAAAATCAGTGGAGGTGTTTTCTTCCGGTGCAGCATCAACCACTGGGCTTCAAGCAGCCCAACTAAGTGACCACTGGTTACACAATGCGAAAGGCAAGCAGGTGTTTGCTACAAATGGAGTGTATTCCAGAGCTGTAACGTTGCAGATAGATAATACTGCGAGCCTCTGGAACACGCCTGCCTTTCCTTCGTCCGACAAAAGCTGCGGGGCGGAAAAGGATAAGGGGGTAAGCGAAGACAGTCCAACAAACAATGCTGAAGCATCGACGAGATCTAGCGAGCCAGTTGATCAGTCGCAGAACAACAGGCGTAGAAAGAAAATACATCTCGTGGTTCTGACCCATGGCCTACATAGCAACCTTGGTGCAGACATGCTTTATCTCAAGGAGAGCATTGATACTGCAGCCAGAAAAGCTAAGGAACAAGCCTATAATGCTCGCCAGAAACATAAAAGCGAACAGAGAAGCAACGATGATGATTATGATGACAACGACGATGATGAGCAAGTCGTTGTTAGAGGATTTCCCGGAAATGCAGTCCGTACGGAACGCGGGATTCAGTATCTTGGCAAGCGTCTCGCAAAATATGTCTTGCTATTGACACACCCAGACCAGCCTTGCAATCCTTGTCACAATGCAAAATCAAAAACCCTACCGAAATCTCTCGCCCTCTGGAGGAATGCGGCGGGGGAGTCCCCTAAGGACCATACAGCTTCTGTACCAGGGCCAACCGGAGGGGGCCATGCCTATCGAGTCACCAGCATCAGCTTTATTGGCCATTCTCTTGGCGGGCTCATTCAGACATATGCCATTGCATACATCCAGAAACATTCTCCTGAATTCTTTGATGTGGTTAGGCCCGTTAACTTCATCGCCTTAGCGACTCCTTTTCTCGGCTTGAGCAATGAAAACCCTATGTACATCCGCTTTGCCTTAGACTTAGGTCTGGTTGGTCGGACGGGCCAGGATCTAGGACTCAGTTGGACAGCGCCTCGAGTGAGAAATGGCTGGGAAGCTATAATTGGTGGGAAAGGCAATCCTGCTAAATCACAAGGTCAACCAGATGCTGGATCAAAACCCCTATTGAGAATCCTTCCCTGTGGTCCTGCACATGAAGTTCTGGCGAAGTTTCAACACCGTACAGTCTACTCTAATGTAGTCAATGATGGGATTGTACCTTTGAGGACTTCTTGTCTCCTTTTTCTTGACTGGAGAGGATTAGAACGAGTTGAAAAGGCACGGAGAGAAAATGGGATAGTTGGCACAATGGCTGAATGGGGGTGGGCCGAATTGACTGGCGCAAATTCAAAATCGCCACGGACGGCTCGCTCTGGTACAGAGTCAGAATGGAAGGATACTGAAGAGGAAATCAATAAAGCCCACAAGCACATACCAACAACGCAGACAACCTCGCATAGTGTTACGACGCCTGCCAGTACCCCGATACCTCATCAGCCATCGGATCAATCCCAACATTCAATTTGGCCTAATACGACGATAGATGCAGCTCCAATGGACAACCAACCTGTAACCTATGGCCCCTTGAGCAATCTCTTTACTATATTCCGGTCAAAAGAAGCTGTTAAAATATCCTCTGGGCACAAGCAATCTAAGATGCTTAAACGTAGCCAGACACTTGGCGCATCCAGTGGTGTTATACAGGGGCCGCCGTCTCCTTGTGCCCCTACCCATGAATCATTTGTCGATAGTCAACTGTCTGACGACCATGGGCTTTATGCGCCACCAAAGACTACCCTTTTTGAGTCAGCCAGTGATCTTCTCATGCCACCCCTTCCTCCCATTGAATTTATAATTGATCCTACTTCAAGACCTCGGACCATTTTCCATGACCGGGTCTATAGCCCTGAGGACATACCTCCTCCCTTGACTCCCAAGAGACGAACCTTAACCTTTGGTTCTTCTCAAAGTAAGGCCTCGAAAACAGGGCCATTTTCACCGGATGAATCCACGCATCGTGACTTAAATGAGAGCGAGAGTGGGCTCAAAGTCGAAGAGAAGATCGCCAGAGCTTATCATCGAGACTTAACGTGGCGAAAAGTGCTCGTTCGTCTTGAACCAGATGCACACAACAATATCATTGTTCGACGAATGTTTACGAACGCGTATGGTTGGCCCGTGGTAAAGCACCTTGTTGATACTCACTTTGGGTATACAACTGCGGCCCAATCTGAAGATGATTCTGCGAAAAGGGTAGAAAGGGCAAAGCCACTCGCAGTCCCAACAAATAGCTTAGCTGAAGAGGTGCAAGGACAGGAGGAACCCCCTATAGATGAATCGACATCCGCACGAGAGCTCCCAGGCAGCTGAATCGTCGGGGTTGGTTCTGCTGACTAGCCTAGGCCCAACTTATCTCAATCCAAGGAAGTAGGCTGAGTTCTCTGTGCAAGTGGAGGTTTGTGTCGCGGATCATGCCTAGTTTATTATTTCACCGATCTATTTTGTGCGATTTTCCTCAGGCTCTGTTCATTGTATGTACATAAATAGACACAACGGGGCATCCTCCCCTGTATATGCGTTCGTGGATAGTAATAAATCATTGGTTTCTCAACCTACAGCTGGAAAACTTTCCCCTTTCTCCCTCACACCTAATCTCCTGCTCCCTTCCTGTCCCTTCTTTTTTAAACGGGAAGACCTGATCTTTGACCAGCCGTATTGCTGGTAGGCTTGTGTCAGTACGACGGATACATCAATACTCAAGCCTCCCTTGAACATTTCCCCAGAATTCCTCAACAAGCTCCCTTTGACCAATCTGGCTTGGAGAAGCTCTGACAGCAAGGTAGACTCTTCCGTCTATGGTGGCCTGCCACCCGCCGGGATTACCGTCAACCATGATACCACCGGCCTCGGTGAGGATAACCCAGCCAGCACACACATCCCACGCCCAACAACCGCCTTCCCAGTACAAGTCAAGAGTGCCAGCGGCTACCGCACAAAGATTGAGTGCAGCCGAACCCATGCTACGCATCGAACGAACCATTGCACCGCCCTCATCTTTGGATTGGCCGAGCTTCTCCAAGGTTCGTACCTTTGTTTCCCAATTCCTCCCCTTTCTATCAGATCCCCATTCAACACCGATAAGAGAGTTCTGCAGGCTTTGCAGTGGCTCGAGGTCTATTCCCTTGAGTGGAAGCTTGACACTACGGTTCAGGAACGCCCCTTGGCCACAAATGGCAGAATAAAGGGTCTTATCGAATGGGTTGTATACGACACCAACCACGGGAACCCGGTCAACGGCGAACCCAAGAGATACACATGCATGGGGGAAGCCATGCACGAAATTAATTGTCCCATCGATGGGGTCAATCACAAAAGTGGGGGCGGTGGTCAAGGGATGACCTGGGTCATATGTCTCTTCTCCATGGAACCTAGCGATGAAGTAAGGAACGAATCACTGCTATAGAGTAATATATGATGACTTTCCGGACAATCTCATGGGGGCCTAACTGGGAAGGGGGTGCGGAAGGCATGGTATACATACAGATAATCTGGGTACTTCTCCTTCAGCGCTGTAGATATCATTTCTTCAACCGCACGGTCATATTGAGTGACAAGATCCGCACCTAAAGTTGTGAGTCATGTTGGTTTACCCATCGCATATTTGACTGTCCAGGTCTGTGCATACTATTCTTCTTCGATCCAATGCCATCCGTAGTGGGGAGAGCACCCATGATGATTTCTCCAGCTTTGTATGCTATCTCAATAAGGTAATCATGGATATGATTCAGGTTGGGCAAGCCACTAGGGGCTGTTCTTGTTTCTGGTCTCATGTCTTGGAATGGGGCACTTTTGGTTGTAGACTATATGTATAAAGTATATATGTGAGAAAACTAGATGGCGGGAATACCCAATGTGGGAATGATGTAGATAAGAGATAAAAGATCCGAATATAGGAGTGTATCTCCTCTTGACTTAATTTTGCTAGTTCCGGTGCAGTGGGCAGCAGTCAAACAAATACAATTAGCAGGTACAAAAGAATTGAGGCTGGGACCCAAATCCTAGGATGGGAGGCGCCGTGCCGCTCTCTCGTATTTCATTTAGTGTACTGATGTGTGCATGTGGGGATCCTGTACGTATGTACAGGATCGGATTAAAGTGAAAGACAGCAGCTTACTTGGTGTAATTAAGATGGAGCACTGATCATCAAATACGTGTTCCATTTAAAGTTACTAGCTCTATAAGACGGTTTCTTTTGGACATTTTCTCCTTCTGCCTTTTCTTTTTTGTAAAATAAATATAATTAGGGCAAGAAAAAGACAACCCCGCCTTTGTGACGTCGTGAGGGGTAACTCTGATTTATTATAAATATATTTATTATATAACTATATCAGAATCCAATTGGAGTTACGCCTGGAAACCCCACAATTAAATTAGCTCCCAAAAAAAAAAAAAGAAAAGAGAGAGAGAGAGAGAGTGAGGATTGTTGATACTCTCCAAACACCGCTTGCTACTCGAGGTACGGTCTATCTATATTTTCATTCAGGAAAATATATGTATCCATCTTAAATAAATTTACCACTGGGTTAGCTATACACCTGGATAACCTTCAACATGCCTACCGAGTTGGAGGAGGTTCGTTTCCCTGCACCCTGCAGCAATGCTTGGGCTCAGCTTGCCTAACGAATATCTCATTGCACTTCAGCTTGTCGAATTTCTTCATCATGGAAATACTCAAATCAGACAGATCGGTAATAGGGACCCTCTATAAACCTGATGAACAGCTTGGAGAATCAATTTCCCTCGTGGGACCATTTGCGGATGTTTTATAATAACCTGCTCTAGCCTGTGAAAACCTTGTTGGTTTCTCAACTGCCCAGCCGAACTTGTTCAAACGCCATCAACTCCTGCCAGTGCGAGATTTGAAGCTTTTGGTGCGAGATTACACTGTTAGTGCCCACCCGGTCGAATACTGGCCAGGCCGCTTACTGAATAGCCGATCGCCAAAAATGCCCTGACAATGCTCATCAACCTCTCGGCTGACCAAGAGGTGTTGGCCAACCTTGCGGATGACGATACTTTTCTCGAGACCCTCTTTACAAAGGTGACGGTGAGTTCACCGTACTCGACGCGGGATGACACATGTCCTAACCAATAAATGCGTCATTAGAACATCAAGGAGCCGAATGCGGATGATGTGTCGATGCTTTTCGCCAATTTGATCAAGTCGGAGAAAATGAAGAAACTGCTCACCCTAAAACGAAGGGTCCCAGAGCCGGTGTCCACTTCGCCGAATGCTATGGATCAGCTGATGGATTGTTTCGTGAAAGGTGCCGAGGGCGCCCTCAACAAAAACGCCACCTATGACTACCTGTCTTATGTGTTTGCAGACTTGTCGAAGTCTAAGGAAGGTCGGGCGTATTTTACTTCGCGCCAGGAGTATGACGATGTGGTGCCTGTAACAAAGCTTACTGTTTTCACCGAACATCAGAGCTCGATTCGGAGAAAGGGAGTTGCATCAACAATTAAGAATGTCGCGTTTGACATCCCATTTCATCCCACCCTTTTCGCTGAAGATGAAGGCAATCTCCTTCCTTACATACTGCTGCCGCTAGCAGGCCCGGAAGAGTTTGGCGAAGAAGAGACACTGACGATGCTACCAGACCTTCAGCTGCTACCTCCAGACAAAAAGAGGGATAGCGACAATAGCATTATTGTAACCCATCTTGAAACGTTACTACTGCTAACAACAACTCGGGAAGGGCGAGATAGAATGAGGGAGGTACAGGTCTATCCCATAATCCGAGAATGTCATCTGAACGTTGATGATGAGGATGTTCGAGAAGCTTGCGACAGGCTGGTTCAGGTCTTGATGCGGGACGAGGAGGGAGAAAATGCTGGACAGCCTGGAGGTACGGCGCGGGAACATGATGACCAGCAGGTGGTAGAGCTCTTTTGAGTCGGTGAATAGTGGGAGTTGAGTTCCTTTACTTCTTTCCTTGATCAAATAAGAGCTCTTTGTTAGGAATTAATTGGCAGAGTGGAAGGATTTCTATTTGAACACCAGCAGTGGATGCCACCTTAACGGCATTGAACTCGATGTTAGAATAACAAAGGGAACAACAAACGGAAAACTAATTCATGACAGAGCTAAAGTAGGGTTTCAACAGAGGCTCTTTTCATTGAAAGGAAGGGTATCAAGCAACTCAACATTGGTTGTATCTATTTCGCATTGATTCATTTGCCCCTGAGCAGCCGAGTCCCTCTTATGGATTGCATTTGGACCACGGAATTGCATTGAGTCAAAAGTCACCCCGTAGGAAGCGCCTGGTCCTTGGCCGTCTGCAATACGCAACATTCGTCGCATCGTGTTTGCAGCGAGAGTAGCTTGTCGATGAAAACTCTCGCGCTGTGTCCGCTGCTTCTGGGCAGCTGCCGCGGGGCATATGAGTCTGTTATAAGCACGAATTTCACTCGAGAAATCCATACCGCGAGTGCAGGACACTTGCTCATTTTTCAATCCTGCGAATGTGGTGGTTCCACAAGGTTGTTGGTTTAAGTTATCTTCCGCTTCCGCAAGCAGGTCCTGACCTACATGGCCATTGTCTGTTCGCCATTCCCATCCGACTCCTGGAATTTCTTGAACTCTACGTATGATGATCTGAGCGCGGGAGAACTCTGCTCTAATAGTCTCCAGGCCCTTGTCTGTGACAGTTCTGCCTACATTATGGTTGTGTTCGAAGGGGTCCTCAATTGCTATCAGGAACCTGAGCCGGCGTCCGTGCTCGTCAGTCCTCGCAGTGTTCCAGCCTTTCTCCAGCTTGGAAAGTATGCCACCATGCGTGCGAATCGAAACAACGTTTTGGATCCAGTTGAAAGCGCCTGAGGGCGTAGTTTTGCATCGGCTTCCATAGTATGCGAAAAAGCCACGAAGCAGCTCGCCGGCGGATTGTCGATTCCCATAAGCCATATTATACCAGGCTCGTCTCCTAAGTTCGGTCTCATTCTTGAGAAAACGGACATCATACTTGTTAGGACCTGTAGTGCTAGAGTGTCTAGGTGACAGCTGACCAAGAAGCTGAAGATTAGGAACCAAAGGCGGGTCTACCACGTTCATCAAGTAATGAATGACCATGAGAATATAGCCATACGAACAGAGTGTTCCACGGTAGGGACTATTGATTTTTCGAGCTTTGGCCCACATCTTCACGAAAACGCCGACAACACGGACCCTCTCGTCGCAGAGGGCGTAACGACGAAGTAATTCGGTATTGTATAGTACCAGGCGCCCAGAGAAATTAATGTCACACTGAACCCCTAACGAAGATAGGGCCTCCAGGTTTGTAATCTGTTTTAGAAAATGATGATTATTCTGTCCACGGCTTTCCATCTTGAGAGAGTTTAAGAGTCCTTGGGAAGGAGTTTTGTACAATTTGACGATTGAAACCCTGGCTTTTTGAATTATCCGAACATCGAAGCCGGCATCAAGAAATGCGTCATACAAAATCTGAGGACACCTTGCTTCTACACCTTTTGGGAGCACTTCACTGTGGGTGGTCATCACTAGGTCAAGGTCAGCTCCAGGCAATGCAAAACCATTCCGCAGACTGCCGAAGCATTTGAGGTCAATGGCAGTATCTTCAATTGTATAGCCATGCTGCTTGGAATGCCGTTCAAGCGCTTCGCGGGCGATGTTGGTCAGTAAAGTCCGCAGGGCTTCCTTGCTGCGAAATTCGCTAGCTAGTGAGCCGAAGGAGGGCACTCGGGCTGCCAGGGAGTTCAGATAGTTTATCTGAAGTTGAAATCGCCTGCAAGGGTCAGACTGTTGATCACCGAATCGGGTCCTGGGGGCATGCGAATAGGAATAGCCAGCTGGATTACTTGCGTGTGCAATCTCCAGAACTGATTGGTGGTGCACAGGGTATGTGTCAGCCTTGTCATTCATCGTGCACTCTTCAACATGGCTCTTTGAATAGAACCCTCTTTGACGATGAGTCGAACTACTAGTGCTGACCTCGATATCGTAATGATTCGCATAGTGGCTAGCGATTACTGCCTGCTGTTGGGATAACAGTTGCGTACTGGCATGGCTTAGCATACCAATGACATGACAAGGCAGGTGGTCCATTCTTGAGAATATAGGAGTAGCGATAGCAGACCCATGTGCAAGGTCGTGTCTTTTATCAGTCATAATGGGTGCCGCGGATGATTCACAATGTTGAGCGATCTCATAGGCCATACTTGACCGATGTTAGTCAAAGTGCAAGATGATAGATAGTATGGAATGGAGAGAAGGGGCTATAAGATGGAGCTTTTCATGAAGTGAGCGATACAACTGCCAATACTGACCGTCTTCTAGCGCCGGAGAAAAGGTCAACCAAGAGAAGTGGGATATAAATGGAAACATGGGTGTATATACTGTGAGAATGATAACGGGCTGGCGGGAAGGAGCATGTTGTGAAAGGGATAGAGATTCATTCTCGGTCTTTTTTTTAACTTCTTGTCCTCATTGTTTTCGAGAAAACCTATAACTTGTCCCTCAGACTACACAGTAAGCGAAATTGATCCACAGTGAGAGATCAAGTGAATGGGTGGCAGAAGTTGAACTGTTGGGCGGAGTGAGATATACCAGGCATACTACGTACTACGTAGTCCCGTCTTACCATACGGAGTACGGAGTATATACTCCGTACTGTAGGTGGTACTGTAAATCTCTCAGAACTCCGTAGCGGTGCTTACCTAAGTAATCAGTCCATTTCAGCAGAGGCACTCCACTCCGCTGCTCCATCAATCAACATTTGCCATCTTCATCTTTCTTTGACAACTCCTTTAGTACCCAAGACAATCCTGTCTTTGGTCAAATACCAAACTGATCTCTTTCCTTGATATGTGTGCATCGTGCAAGCAGGACTTTTACGATCTAGGTACATGTATCTCGGAAGGAGCTTCACGTGTCTGAAAACATACCGGTAACATGGCTACACCTACGAACGAACCAAACGCGCGAACCCCGACAGGTTCAAATGGACCTCCACCCATGAGAATCCGTCGCCCCAAGGCAGCAGATCCTTTAGTACGACCGAAAAGGAAACCAGCAACCAAACTAGCTATTCCCGTCTCCGGAAATGGGCCAGCCTCAAAAGCAGCTTCTTCGCGACCAGCTACTTCCAATCCGCTATCTATGCCTCATTCTGAGAGAGGGAAGCCTTCTCCTTCAGGAGCTGATTTCGCCGCCAATGGTTTTAGTGGCCCATTGTTATCCGAAACATATACGGACTACCCCTTAGTCACAACAAAGCGCGCGTTGCGGGAAGGCTTGAAACATCATATTGCTAGATTCGCATCAAAGAAGACCGTCGATCCGCGTGACGAATCCCAGTTCACTAGGCCTGTCCGGCTTCAACGTCGCGATCCGCGCGCCCGATCCCATGGGATAGCATCGGAGAAGAGCCAGGGCATGCAGAAAACAATGTCTGAATCTAGCCATCATATGGATGAGGCTGAGCGTGAAGAGCTAGAGGCGAGGAAAGCCGCCCGTGAGAAGGAACGCGCAGAGAACCTGGCCCAAATAGCCCCTTCTATTGGATCTGCCCCGAAGAGAGCGAACATGCCCAAGCAAAAAACTCAGCAGGTGTCCAAGACAGATATGACTCCCGAGGAGATGGCGAAGACGCGAATCAAGTATGAAGAGGCTTTGCCGTGGCATCTAGAAGACTTCGACAACAAAAATATATGGGTGGGGAACTATGAAGCTGCTCTGTCCGAAACGCATGCGGTATTTATACTTGAGGCTACGGGGAAAATGAGAATGATTCCTGTGGAAAAATGGTATAGATTCAATGCTAAAAATCAATTCAAAGCTTTGACTATTGAGGAAGCGGAGAAGTTCATGGCAAAGAAAGTCAAAGATCCGCGGTGGTTCATGGAGAAGCAACAAGAACTAGCTCAACGAAAGGAATTGGAGCAATTCGCTAAACAGCGGAAGGTATACGCTGGTAAACAAGGAACTCCGTCTGGAGTTGAGGGGTTGGAGGCTGATGAAATGGACTTCGAAGAAGATCGATTTGCTGATGATGAAGAGCATGATGACCTGTTCAACGAGGATGAGGAAGCAAAAGCAGCGGAGAAGAGAATCAAGAAAGACCAGTTGAAAGCCAATGTCTTTGACCTGAAAGATGAGAAAGACTATGAGCAAGAGGAATTGAGAGAAAAGAAAGAAAAGGAGGCTCGTCGTGTGCTTGGAAAAAAGGTTCGAAAAGCATTACAAAAACGAGAAAAGAACTACGACTATAGTAGTGGATCTGACGTTAATCCTTATTCAGACGATGAGGTGAGAACTGCACTTTATCCTATACGCTCATGTTGTTACTAACAATTTTGTTTTCCTTCATTTTAGAGCTCTGATGATAGCGAGGCTGAAAGATTGAAGGAGGAAGAACGGAAAGCCGAGGAGGAAAAGAATAAAAAGGAAGCTACGACATCCTCCAAGGGCAACAATACGCCATCCGGCCGCCCTAAGCATACCGATCCCTTGAAGAAAGGCACGGCATCTGCACCACGGAAACGGTTGGGGTCTCCCAACGTGTCGGATGCGAGTGGGACAGACACTTCCCGCAAAAAGGGTAAAAGCAAGGATCTGTCCTCTCAGCCTACGCCTCAGCCAAGCTCGCGTAATATGTCTCCAGTCGCATCATCGCAAATGCCAGTAAGTTTCCTATCAGCTCCTTCCAGTCTACTCGAGAGTTAACCCCTTTGTAGCTTGGCAAGAAGCGTGTTCGAAACGTACCTCTTGGAGGTGCAGGTTCCGGGAGTGATGCCGATGGCGGCGCAGGTTCCGGCGGCGAGATGAGCGAAAGTGGTAAAACTAAAAAACTAAAGCTTAATCCTCCAGCAGTCTCTCAGGGTGGAACTCCCCAGGGATCCAGGGCAGGAAGTCCCACTCCCCTGGCAGGTAAAGGCTTTTCGGGAAGCCGTGCTAGCAGCCCTGAGTCATTCAGAGGTAAGTCTAATTTATCTTGATTGGGAATTCCCTTCTTATGTAGCATTGTTCTGATTGGCCATGTACAAAGGGCAAACTCGTGTTTCCACTCCAGTACTCGCTGGAAATCAAAGCTTCCCTACGCCCGCGGAGATTCATGCTGCTATTCCCCCCTCGGGTATACTCAGTAGTGACCTGCTCAAAATATTCCGTCCCCGTATTGGTGAGTCAAAGGAGAACCACCGAAAGTTCATAGCGATTGTCAAAGATGTGGGAGTTTATGGCAAAGAAGATCGATTGCTGCGACCCGGGACGCTGAAGGAGAGTTGATTGGGAAAATCCTGACACAGGTGTTGAATTCAAACCCATTCAACCATTGTTAGCACGGCGTTAGGTGTCAGTCAGTATGATAATTGAATATCTATTGAGGTCATGCTAAAGTAGTTTGATCTATGAAAATGGGGATTGAGGTATAAATAGCACTTGAACAAGATTGCAGGATTGGGAGATGTTTTAAACACCCAGCGCTAAGCCGAAACATCTTTGGGCAAAGATAGAGACGAGAGACGAGAGGCAAACAACATTATAAAGTAACAATTGTGCAAGGAGTTTCCTTTCTCTGGCCATTCCTTCAAGCGGACGTGGTACCACCACCGCGTGAGACGTTCTCACTCTCTTCCTCGTATTTCTCCCAGTTCGCCAAAATATTAGCAATACGCGGTGAATTCGTAAGCCTGTAGACATCCTCGAAATATTCCTTGGTGAGTTCGAAGGGGCGAGCTGTGACATTGGGAATATACTTTCCAACCAACTTGCTGGGATCAATAGTGTTCTTATTAATCTTCTTTAGCAGGAATGACCGGAAAGGCTTGACACCTGAACGGAGGAAAGTGCTGTGGAAGGGAACGTCAATTCCTCTCAGAGGGATGGTAGCGAAGCCACGCTCAAGGGTAATGGGCTTAGGTTTAGACTCGGTCTGCTTGACACATTCATGGATGATCTTAACTAGGTGAGCCTTGACATCTTCTAGAGACATGCTCTGCATGAGAGCGGGAATGTCAATGTTCTGAGCCTTCAAGTAATTGAGTAGATTTGTGAGACAGTCAAGTGCTCGGAGCTATATAGGAAGGAGCTTAGTTAGAGAGATTGCTCATAATCAAAACGGGAAAGGGTAGACTCACATCTCCAGCAGCAACGTATTGCATGTTTGCGACGTTGTAGTTAACAATCTCTAGTAGCCAGCCAGTCTGCTCCGAGATATTCTCTACCACATACTGCAGAGCCTGCTCATTGAAGGTCTTGGAGATTCGGCTTGGATTGACAGCGCACATAGAGTAGTTGGAACGACCTTGTTCATCGCGTTCGACAGCAACTTGCATGGTCAACCCGCGATAGAATACCACAGAAACCAGGCTTTCAATAGGCATAACATCGGCAAGAGCTGCAAGAGCTGAATATTCACCAAGCGAGTGACCAGCGAAGCTGCTATCTCTTTGGACCAGACCCTTGGAACGCATATCTTCAAAGCTAGCCTTCTCCATCAATGTCAAAGCTGGTTGCGTAAATTGTGTTGCAGAGAGCAATCCGGATGGCGAGCGATAAGTGTAAGACGTTGTATTTTCGTCAATTTCTTTGAAGATTTTCTCTGACTTGATGCTTCCATCTGCATTAACAGACTCAAAGGTCATCGACATGTAATTTTGACGAATGGCTTTGCCGCGGGGGCCACCAAAATAGACGGTGAGTTCCTTGGGATTGTTTTTCACGATATCAATGATGGAAAGACCATAGTTCTCCATGAAGTGGCGGTCAGCCCGATCCCAAACTTCTCTAGCAACTGGGCTGCTGCTATACAGCTCCATTCCCATTCCTTGTTCTTGCGAACCCTGTCCAGTGAAAACGTAGGAGGTAACAGGTTGTTCCACCTCTGCTTCACCAAGAAGAACTTTATCCTCTGTCTCCTTGTTGCTAGCCTCAACTTTGATGATCTTACGACCAGCGATCATACCAACGTGCTGCAATTTGACAGTGATCATGTCGTTGGGCAAAACCATTCCGACCAGGGATACATGGAATCCCCTGACACGGCCAATGTTATTCTCAGCAGCCCAGGTTTCCACATAGCTACGAACAGCGGCACTCGTATACATGCCATGGGTGATAGTGCCCGGCAAGTTGGCATAGCTGGAGAAGACTCGTGAGACGTGGATCGGATTGTAATCGCCTGAGACGCGAGCATAGGTCTCGTTAGAAGTTGGGGCACGCAGCTCTAAAGGTGTCTTTCCACTGAGAGGGATGGGGTTTTCGAAGTACACGGGCTGCTCGATCGATGTCCCATTTCGCTGAAGGTAGTCCACCACTGGGTTTCCGTGAGAATCTCCGGCTTCGTAGTCCACAGACGCGACTTGAATAATCTCCTTTGTAGGGAGTTCAAGAAGAACCTGACCGACTGTTTGAACATGGCTGAATACAGACTTGTTCTTGAATTGAATCAAGCTTTGAAGGCGGAAGGTCAAAGTCTGACCCAATAACTCAACATCAGGCTCATCAATACGAAACCACTCCTTGGACCGAAGGATCGCAACATCCCTGCTCGACGCAAGGTGAACCTGCATGGGAACCTCGTCTTTACGCTGGAAAGTATTCTCGAAGTCCAAGTATGCTCCCCGATATAAGAACTGACTGGTGACATGCATAATAGGTTTGCCATCTCTCTTGATAGTACCGCAGACCTCTACCATTTTACCGGATTCTTGATTGATCACAGCATTAATCTGGGCTGTAGTGTCTAGAACATCACCAACCTTAAGAGGCTGCGCCCCCGGGACCATCTTGAAGCCATTAGAAAGGTGGACCAATTTCAGCAAATCCCCGTCAATAGTACGAGGGAAGATGGGCTTGGTAATGGCTTTCCAGCCAGCGACGATGGCGAAGTCCATAGGAGCAAAGACTTCCTTTCCAGGGCGATCCACGAAGGCTTCACCGGTGTTGCCGACGGCATGGACGAAATCAGCGACAGCTTGTGACGATATAGTCTCGCGACCACCACTGAAAGTTGCTGTCGTAGGGGTATCGAATGGAACGTCGCTGTTTCCAAACCAGACGCGGTAGTAAAACTCCTTGATACGATCATTGCGTCCTTCCATGACCTCTCTGATGGGCGCATATCCTGATTCAGGGTGATAAGTAAACAAGAATGTCAGCGGAACAACGCCGCCTTCTGCAGTTCTGCCCTCGAAAAGAGTAAGGCTGATCTGGTTCTTCTCATTCATTTTCACCTCTACTGTCTTTACAAGCTTGCCTGACTGGTAAGGCTCCCTAACGCTAATGGCCGTTTTGGAAGGATCATTGGGGTAGGCCATCTCGACATACATGCCCGAAGTTGGTGCAACGACTCGCTTCAATGGGTTGGTTTGGAAACGATGACCCTGAACGAAGATATCGGCAAGGAAGATCGCATGCCTCCAAGAATAGGAGGTGCCTGCAAGGAGACGTAGCCAGCGATCAAGCTCAGGCAAATCGGAGGAAGGGGAAGACGACAGCCGGTAGCTAATCTTGTTGGCGTCTTCAGAGATGGTAAGGCCATCAATCTCCGGCTCATCAACGGAGTCGTCGAGCCGACCTCCAAGATATTCGATGACGGGGACCTTTGTCTCATCGCCACTGTACACATCCTCGAGAAGGCTCTTGATATGTCCCTGGTGAATGCCATTCAAGATATCTTGGACAGGCTCATCGGTGATAGTCGAAAATTTAGCAGCCATTGGCCCTTGCAGGATGCAGGTTCTTCCAACATCTTGATCCACAACTGCCTCCAAATCTTCACTTTGCCAGAGAGAATCTTTCTTGAACCAATACTCAAAATTTTCATCCAAGGCAGGAACAAAGGGGACTGGTTTTTGGCCGCGCCGTTGACAAAGTAAAAGGAAATGCTGAACGTCTTGAGCATTAATCAGCTGAGTTGCCGCTTCAGGATAAGCGACCAAGATATTATCAACGGCAGGGTAGGGAGTGTTGAGCTCTGAATAATTCTGTAGCAAAGACGGTTGACCCTCAAGGGTAGTGAAACGCTCCTCGACGCGGTGAATGAAATCACCTGTCAATTTCTTAAGAGACTCATCGATCCACCGAGATTCATGCTTGACGTACATTAGGTCCACCATACGATGAACCACCTCTGCGTACGTCATGTCTTCGAGGTCAGCCGTTTCACCGGAAGCTTTTCGACCGAACCAAACCTTCTGGAAATCATCATTCAGCTTCTTGATTATATAATTGCGTTGCTTCTTGAGTTCGGGAACGCGTTTTGCCTTGTCGAGTTTGAAAATCTTTTGGTCCATTTCGTGCCAGAACAAAACGCCTCTTGTCGCAAGTTTATGGATCGGCTCTCCCATTTCAGAGAGGACTGTCACAACACCACCTGCAGAGCCCTTGTATGTCTTCTCCCAATCTTGATCGTCAAGGCCAGGGGCATCTGCAATAGCCTTCTTCGCGTTCTTCGATGTGTGTGCTTCCTTAGCGATCATTATGCGACTACCGAACAAACAACCGTCAAAAGGCATCGGAGGATAGCCGAAACGAGATGACCAGGTTCCAGAAAGGTAAGGATATGTATCTTCAGAGCCTCCAAAGCCACTGCCTGCCACAAGGACGATGTTTTCGCAACGTCTGATGCGACTATACATCTGTAGCACGGGCTGATGGAAATCCTCGAACGAGTGATGCCCACCACCACGGCCCCCAGTCCACTGAAGAATGACGGGGAACTTAGGATTTGCCTTGGCAATGTTGATAACCTGTTGGATAGCGTCCACGGAGCCAGGCTTGAAGGCAATGTGCTTAATGCCGAGAGTTTCGATATACTCATTGGCTACTTCAATTGATGGAACACCAGCACCGATTGTCAAACCCTCCACAGGAACACCATCAGCTCTCAGCTTTCCGATCAACGGTATCTGCCATGCCATGGCGCGAGGATTGACATAAATCAAGTTAATGGTGATACCGCGGCCTGGAGGAATAGTTTTTTCGATCTTGGAAACTGCCTCCGTCATCGTCTTTGCATTGTAGTAGCCACCACCAGCGAGTTCGATATGGTAACCCGCATTCATCGTTGCGGCCACGAAATCCCAAGGAACAGTTGTGGGAGTCATGCCAGCAACCATGATGGGAGGGATGCCTAACAATCGGCTCATCTTGGTATCAACAAACGTCTCACCCGCAGCATTCTTCACAAGGCGTGGCCCATACTCCTTGACCCAGTCAATGGCGTACTTCACAGCATGCTCATCACGGTCAAACAGTTCTGGCTTATAACCAACCTCAGCATTAGTGCCGTCCATGGCCCCGGCAAGCACCACACGAACACCTGTACCATCTTTGTTGCGGTTCGTAAGCACGCCGAGACCAGAGATACCACCGGGACCGAAGTCAACAATGTGGGTAGCCCCAGGGAAAACGGTTGCCTGCTCCCAGTTGACCGCGTCATGGGTAATCATGCGTACGAGCGCAGGGACGATGTTTGCATCACCAGATTCACGAAGGTCTTCTCCAGTTTTGGTTCCATAAACCGGTATAGCAAGAGACTTGGCCGGAATTTCCAGGTCTTCCAGGTCTTCCAAGATGCGGTCATATGCGGAATACAAGTACTGGCTGTGGAAGGGAGCAGTGATTGGAAGGAACCGGTTCACGAAGCGAACCTTACGCTGTGTGAAGGGCACGCGATTCTGGTCCAAGCCTGTAGGAGCTTTGACTTTGCGCAGGCGGAGGTTAAGACCGTAAAGTGAAAGCGGAGGACCAGTGACAACGAAATTCCTTGCGCTGTTGACGAGCGAGATAGAGATGTGGCGATCCTCTGGAAGATGTTGATTGGTCATGTCTATGTGCTCCTGAACAGCGGACCTTGGGAGGTCCCGGATGGACAGCATGGGGGTCGGGGTTCCTTCTCCATTTTCAATCGAGTCCTGCAACACCGATGGAGCAATAGATGTGCGAGGGTAGGCCTGTTGGCTACGGAGACCGATCCAGAAGAGCATAGTCAGAGCATCCTTGGCAACTTTCTCGAAGCCCTCCCACGTGGTTGCGGAGGCAATAGCTGCAGCGGTGACCACCCCTTGAGAGTGGCCCGTAGTACCGCTAAACCTTTCCAAAACCTCACTAGGTTCACGGCCCAGGGCTTTGCAAGTTACCACGAAGTGCGCTAGTTGAACTAGGCCAATCAACGGGAGACTCACTGGAGCCGATACAAGATAATCCGTGTCGGGCTGCGAGTCCGGGTCCTGGAGCCATTGGATGATATCCATCCCTTTGGGATACAACTTGCTCGCCTCCGGCTCGCGAGAGAGAGACAGCAGCAACTGCGCTGATGAGGAAATTAACTCATCGACAAAGGATGGATAGGTTGTATAAATCTCTCTCAGCTCATCGAAGTATTCCTCAATGTTGCCCTGTCCCCCAAAAACGGTATAAATGTTCGCCTTCTCATCTGAGGCAGCACGGAAGAGCGCAGAATCATAAGGCTTGGTGGGTCGTCCAGCAGCCGCCCTGCCAGCATAGTACGCCTTGACAACTGAAGCCTTTTTGGCGGTAATTCCTGGAAGGGCCGATGCAACCGCATGCACATCGTTGCCGCGCATGAAGGCACGCTCGAATTCGTTCAAGGCAAGCTTCAAGACTTCCAAGTTCGTCCCATGTGCATCATCCTCACCTTCTTCTACCTCTGTAGCAATATGGCCAATATAACGAGCCACAAGTTCCGCTACCGAAGAAGGCTCGTCATCCTGGGCAAGCTCATCCGTTGGTTCCGGTAACGAGGCTGTGAAGGTATCTTTCAATTGCGAAGCTTGGAAATGAAGGGAGGTTGGCACGAGGAAAGAGAACTCCAGCGAACCATGCGACAGTATGAGAGGTCGCAAGGACTGGGAGGAGCGCGGGGTATTAATGCCCGTCTGAGGGCCCGTAGATGTTCCATACATCTCGTGATTTCGTATTCAGGTGTATGTCTTTTGCAGTAAAGATCAGCCGCAAGCGGAGATGCCAAATGAAATCCGGGGAATTCTATGGCAAGTAAGTATGATGAGCAAATAAGATATCAAATGGGTTACAGGTGCAGTGAACATTGAGCCCTGATTTTTGCGAGGTGTCTTCCGTTATTAAATCGGAAGATTACAATCGGAACGACGAGTAATTGCACCCTAGAAGCAAGCAAAAGTGAACTAACTTGCTTACCTAGTCTTCAAAGCAGTTCTGAATTAAGCCTGGGTCAAAGTCATCAGCTGGTCCATCACCCAGCTATTAAAAATGGGTAGGTGAAGAATTAAAAAGAAAAAAAGAAAAAATCAAAATGAGCCCAGGCGTGAAAATGGATAGCAGAAGGGGGAGAGAAATGAAAGGGAAAAGAAATGGAATCCGATTACAACATAAAATGGTGTAGAGAATAGAAAGTCAAGAAAGGCAAGTGGGAAGGAGGTGCAGGAGACTTTGGGAGGGTCCTGGAGAAACTACGTTCACAGAAGAAATGAATAATGGATGGCGGTAATACTAGTAATAATAATAGACGGTTGATGGGGTTTGGGAGAAAAAAAAATGGCAGCTAGGTAACTAGTCCGTACAAATGATTAAGCTAAAAAAAAAAAAAAAAAAAAAAGGTCCTCATCACCACACATCAAATCAAATTCAAAGTAGGCGTCGGGGCCCCCCAAAGAAGAGAGAGATACCGATACAAACACGCGCACACATGTTGTGTTGAACCGGCCGGGCGGAGGTGAAAACCCGCAGCTTTGGGGCTGGTTGAATGAGAACCGTCCAGATCAGGTATGGCGGGCAGCGGAACCTCCCCAAAGGTCCAAAACGGTTGGGCTGGATCCAGTGGGACGTGACAATACTGTACCTAATACCCTAGAATGGATCGTCACACCGAAGGATATGGACTTGGCCTTACTACTTACTACGGAGTACGTACTCTTAGCCTTAGCGGCAAGCCGATGAGCAAAACGAGATCAACCGAGCTTTCCCAAAAAGCATGATAAGAGACAACGACTGTCGTGTACTGCTAGTCACCTATCTACAAGATGTACAACCGTATAGAGCAAGACTTGATGCCCTCTTCGCCTCTACATGGTTTAATTGATTAACTTGATGGTATACGGTGTTTACCATATGAACTTTGCGCCTCTATCTATAGATATTTTGGCTCCGCTCACTTGAATAGTTCTATGCATCTTTTCTTGAAACGAATGCTTGCCCTGCCCCTCCGCTGCATGACTCTGATATAGGTCCGTACTTCAGTCAGGATACTTCAAACACCTGATTATTCAAAAAGATAAAGAGAAAAGAAAAGAAAAGAAAAGAAAAGGAAAGGAAAGGTCTTAACTATTGGGTTTTGGAAGACAGGGGACCTATACCCATTTGCCTCGTTCCAATCAGGCTTGAGTCATTTCTACTCAAGTACTACTTGGTAAAGTTGGTATACGAAAGCACTTATCTGCTCCATAGCTCTTTTCATTCTCTTGCCCTTACCTTTTCCACTATGGGCCCATGGGGTCCCTTCTCGAGTCCTTCCAAATGTGATGGGAGTAAGGAATCAACCATTTAGGATTACTAGATAGAACCAGCGAGAACTCCTGTCTACCTAAATACCTATCAGAGTATGTCCGTACTTGTAGTCCAGTTAGTATTGGTACCACCTCATCAATGCCCAGTAGTTGTTGGAGGTATCCACACGTTCAATGAGTACTACCCAATAACAATATTGAATGCGTATTTCCAGGTATGAAAATTACCACTTAGACTCCCATCGCCTCAACTGTGCACCCATCTTGAGCAGGGGATTGTGTTATAATTAATTGATTTATTTTTTTGTTATTTTCGGGACAACAGGATCCATCCACTGTATTGGACGCATACAACCAACCATAGTTGTAAAAGGTGACGGATACTGCTGGCTGGCCTACGACCAGTAAGTAGTCTTCCGCCCCAACAACACTCACCAAAAGCTCACCAGCAATAATTTCGTTCCCATCCACCCACAGTTTCACCTTCTCTCACCTCAGTTTCCCTTATTATCCTTTTTCCTTTCTTTGGCTCATTCTATTTCTACCACATCGGCAAAATCTCCCCACTGCCTGTGGTCCCAACTGGGGTGAGTTTCTCTGATACCGCACGGTTTTTATTTTATTTCATTTTATCTTTTATTGCTCTTTTTTCATTTTTTTTTGGTTGTTATTTTCCTGGGGCCTTTACATGAGTAGTACGTACAGTGTCTAGCAATATCTCTGCTTTGTTCTTTTTATTCCTCTTCCTGACTTAAAGTGGCCATGCCCTTGGCAAGAGAAGGCACTGGAAACCATGACTTTTGAATGAAATTTTTAGATCAACTCACGCTGACAATTTCGGTTTAATTAGGCTTAAACTTATTATTATCTCTTTAATTACTTTTCCTCGCCCTGTATCTTCGCCTTGAGTCAGTTTCATTTTGACAGCTACTGCGAGTCTAGCCCGACTGTTGACAAATTGACGCTTGAGGAACTTGTTAATTTGCATAATCACACCAGAGATCGATCCTCCATCCTCACCATCTTCCCCGTTGTTAATATATTATACCCTCAAGATGCGTCCTGAAATCGAACAGGAGCTCGCCCACACCTTGCTGGTAGAACTACTGGCCTACCAGTTCGCATCTCCCGTTAGATGGATTGAGACGCAAGATGTTATCCTGGCAGAGAAACGAACGGAAAGGATTGTTGAGATAGGTCCAGCAGATACCCTGGGTGGAATGGCACGACGAACGCTCGCATCGAAGTATGAGGCATATGACGCTGCCACATCCGTCCAACGCCAAATACTCTGCTATAACAAGGATGCGAAGGAGATCTACTATGATGTAGATCCTGTGGAGGAAGAGCCCGAGGCCCCTGCCGCAAACAGCACACCTGTGCCAGCTGCTCCGGTGGCAGCTACTGCGGCCCCTGCCGCAGCAGCCCCTCCTCCCAGCGCTGGTCCCGCCGCAGCAGTTGAGGATGCTCCAGTAACAGCAGTGGATGTACTCCGGACACTCGTCGCACAGAAGTTGAAGAAGGGTTTGTCTGATGTGCCTCTAAGCAAAGCCATCAAGGACTTGGTTGGTGGTACGTATTTCCTAATCTGTCCCGGGCTCCATGGTATCTTGAGCTGACATTACATATTCTGTAGGTAAATCTACCTTGCAAAATGAAATCCTCGGAGATTTGGGCAAGGAATTCGGTTCCACACCAGAGAAACCTGAGGACACCCCTCTTGATGAGCTGGGTGCTTCCATGCAGGCGACATTCAATGGGCAACTGGGCAAGCAATCCTCCTCTCTGATTGCTCGCTTGGTCTCCTCCAAGATGCCCGGAGGTTTCAACATCACTGCCGTTCGCAAATACCTCGAAACACGATGGGGCCTGGGATCCGGCAGGCAAGACGGTGTTCTCCTTCTCGCCCTTACAATGGAACCCGCATCTCGTATTGGATCGGAGGCGGACGCTAAGGTATACCTCGATGATGTGACCAACAAATACGCCGCTAGCGCAGGAATCAGCCTCTCTGCTCCAGCAGCCGGTGGCGACAGTGGTGCGGGAGCCGGAGGCATGCTCATGGACCCAGCAGCAATTGATGCTCTGACCAAGGATCAACGGGCCTTGTTCAAGCAACAACTTGAGATTATAGCAAGATACCTAAAGATGGATCTGCGCGCAGGCCAAAAAGCTTTCATCACCTCCCAGGAGACTCAGAGGGCTTTGCAAGCCCAGATAGATCTTTGGCAAGCCGAGCACGGTGATTTCTACGCTTCCGGCATTGAGCCATCTTTCGATCCTCTTAAGGCCCGTGTGTACGACTCTTCCTGGAATTGGGCCCGTCAGGACGCTTTGAGCATGTACTATGATATCATCTTTGGCAGACTGAGGGTCGTTGATCGTGAAATCGTGAGCCAGTGTATCCGCATCATGAATCGGTCGAACCCGCTTCTTCTTGATTTCATGCAGTATCATATCGACAACTGTCCTACTGATCGTGGTGAGACATATCAGCTGGCGAAGGAGCTTGGCGAGCAGCTCATTGAGAATTGCAAGGAAGTTCTCGGGGTTGCCCCAGTCTACAAGGATGTGGCGATCCCCACCGGTCCCCAAACAACTGTTGACGCTCGAGGAAATGTTGGCTATAAGGAGGTTCCCCGAGCCAGCGCTCGCAAGCTGGAGCACTACGTGAAACAAATGGCGGAAGGCGGTCCCATCTCTGAGTACAGTAACCGGGCTAAGGTGCAAAATGATCTTCGCAGTGTCTACAAACTGATCCGCAGGCAACACCGTCTGTCTAAATCTTCCCAGTTACAATTCAATGCGCTTTATAAAGAAGTCATTCGTGCCCTCAGCATGAACGAGAACCAAATCATGCCGCAAGAGAACGGCAATGGGAAGAGGTCGAACCGGTCCGGTCAAAAGCATAACGGCAGCCCTCGAGCTGGCAAGGTCGAAACCATTCCTTTTCTACATCTCAAGAAGAAGACTGAGCATGGGTGGGAGTATAATAAGAAGCTCACTGGTACCTATCTTGATGTATTGGAGTCAGCCGCGCGGTCAGGTCTTACATTCCAGGGCAAGAATGTTCTCATGACTGGTGCCGGTGCTGGTTCTATTGGTGCCGAAGTCTTACAAGGCTGATTAGCGGTGGTGCCAAGGTGGTTGTGACCACAAGCCGTTACTCACGTGAAGTCACTGAGTACTATCAAGCCATGTATGCCCGCTACGGTGCCCGTGGCTCACAGCTGGTCGTGGTCCCTTTCAACCAAGGTAGCAAACAGGATGTAGAAGCCCTTGTCAACTACATATATGATACGAAGAAGGGGCTTGGTTGGGACCTAGACTATGTTATCCCGTTCGCTGCCATCCCAGAGAATGGCCGGGAGATTGATTCTATCGATTCCAAGTCGGAGCTCGCTCACCGAATCATGTTGACAAACCTCCTGCGGCTCCTAGGCTGTATTAAATCTCAAAAGCAGAGCAATGGCTTCGAAACACGACCGGCCCAGGTAATCCTTCCCCTATCACCAAACCACGGCACATTCGGGAATGACGGCTTGTACTCTGAGTCCAAGCTAGCTCTGGAGACGCTCTTCAACCGTTGGTACTCAGAGAGTTGGAGTAACTATCTTACCATTTGTGGTGCTGTTATTGGCTGGACTCGCGGTACAGGTTTGATGAGCGGGAACAACATGGTCGCGGAAGGAGTTGAGAAACTTGGTGTCCGCACTTTCTCTCAGCAAGAAATGGCCTTCAACTTACTGGGCCTCATGGCTCCTGCAATTGTCAATTTGTGTCAGCTTGACCCTGTTTGGGCCGATCTGAATGGTGGACTTCAATTCATTCCTGATCTGAAAAGTCTCATGACAAAGCTCCGTACCGACATCATGGAGACAAGCGATATCCGCCAAGCGGTGATCAAAGAAACTGCCATCGAGAACAAGGTTGTTAATGGAGAAGACAGTGAAGCGCTGTACAAGCGTGTTGTTGCTGAGCCTCGAGCCAATATCAAGTTCGAGTTTCCCAAACTCCCCAGCTGGGACACAGAAATACAACCTCTTAATGAAACTCTCAAAGGCATGGTCAACTTAGATAAAGTTGTTGTTGTTACTGGTTTCGCAGAAGTCGGGCCTTGGGGTAACTCGCGAACCCGCTGGGAAATGGAGGCTCATGGAAAATTCTCTCTTGAAGGTTGTGTGGAAATGGCATGGATCATGGGGCTTATCAAACACCACAACGGTCCGCTGAAAGGAAAGTCATACTCGGGCTGGGTTGATGCAAAGACTGGGGAACCAGTAGATGACAAAGATGTTAAGCCGAAGTATGAGAAGTATATTCTTGAGCACTCTGGTATCCGTCTCATCGAACCTGAGCTCTTCAAGGGTTACGACCCGAAGAAGAAGCAGCTGCTTCAAGAAATTGTCATTGAGGAGGATTTGGACCCATTCGAGGCCTCTAAAGAAACAGCTGAAGAATTTAAGCGGGAGCATGGTGACAAGGTTGAGATTTTTGAAGTTCCCGAATCCGGAGAGTACACCGTCCGTCTCAAGAAGGGTGCCAACCTCTTGATTCCCAAGGCTCTCCAGTTTGACCGCCTTGTTGCAGGCCAAGTGCCAACTGGCTGGGACGCTAAGCGATATGGTATTCCCGACGACATCATTGAGCAGGTTGACCCAGTGACCTTGTTTGTTCTTGTCTGTACTGCTGAAGCGATGCTCTCGGCCGGTATCACCGATCCTTACGAGTTCTACAAGTATGTCCATTTATCCGAGGTGGGCAATTGCATTGGCTCTGGAATTGGGGGAACCCATGCCTTGCGAGGAATGTACAAGGATCGGTACCTAGACAAACCACTTCAGAAGGATATCTTGCAGGAGTCTTTCATCAACACAATGAGTGCATGGGTCAACATGTTATTACTCTCCTCTACTGGACCTATCAAGACGCCCGTTGGTGCTTGTGCAACGGCTGTGGAGTCTGTTGACATCGGGTATGAGACTATTGTCGAAGGAAAGGCCCGCGTCTGTTTTGTCGGTGGTTTTGATGACTTCCAGGAAGAGGGCTCATATGAGTTCGCCAACATGAAGGCTACCAGTAATGCTGAAGATGAGTTTGCCCACGGACGTACACCTCAGGAGATGTCACGTCCTACCACGACTACTCGTGCTGGTTTCATGGAATCACAAGGTTGCGGTATGCAACTCATCATGAGCGCTCAGCTCGCGCTGGACATGGGGGTGCCAATCCACGGTGTTATTGCGTTGACAACTACGGCTACCGACAAGATCGGTCGCTCGGTTCCTGCACCCGGACAGGGTGTCCTTACTACTGCGCGGGAGAATCCTGGCAAATTCCCATCGCCCTTGTTGGACATCAAGTACCGCCGCCGGCAGTTGGATTTACGCAAGAAGCAGATCAAGGAGTGGCAGGAATCTGAGTTATTGTATCTTCAAGAGGAGGTTGAGGCCATGAAAGCTCAAGGCTCCGAGTCGTTCAACATGTCTGAATACATGCACGAGCGAGCCCAACACATTGAGCGCGAGGCCGTGCGCCAGGAGAAGGACGCCCAGTTCAGTCTCGGCAACAATTTCTGGAAGCAGGACTCGCGCATTGCTCCTCTGCGTGGCGCTCTTGCCACCTGGGGCCTCACTGTTGATGACATCGGCGTCGCTTCTTTCCATGGTACCTCCACTGTCGCAAACGATAAGAATGAATCGGATGTCATTTGCCAGCAGATGAAGCATTTGGGCCGTAAGAAGGGAAACGCAGTCCTGGGTATCTTCCAGAAATACTTGACTGGACATCCCAAGGGTGCTGCCGGTGCTTGGATGTTCAACGGCTGCCTGCAGGTTTTGGATAGTGGGTTAGTTCCCGGCAATAGGAACGCCGATAATGTGGACAAGGTGCTCGAAAAGTTCGACTATATTGTCTACCCAAGCCGCAGCATTCAAACGGATGGTGTAAAGGCATTCTCAGTTACCTCATTCGGTTTCGGTCAGAAGGGCGCACAAGTTATTGGTATTCACCCCAAATATCTTTACGCCGCTCTCGACCGCTCCCAGTTTGAGGCCTATAAGGCCAAGGTTGAGGCCAGGCAAAAGAAGGCCTATCGCTTCTTCCATAACGGCCTGATCAACAATAGCATATTTGTTGCTAAGAACAAGGCGCCATATGAAGATGAGCTTCAAAGCAAAGTCTTCCTCAACCCTGATTATCGGGTTACCATTGACAAGAAATCTTCTGAGCTTAAGTTCCCTGCAGCTCCTCCAAAAGTCGCTGATAATGGAGTTGAAAGCACGAGGCAGGTAGTTGAGTCGCTGGCGAAAGCTCACGCTGTTGAAAACTCCAAGGTGGGAGTGGATGTAGAAAACCTGGAATCTCTCAATATTGAAAATGAGACGTTCATCGAGCGGAACTTCACTGCTGAAGAGCAGCAATACTGTCGCAAGGCAGCCTCTCCCCAAGCATCATTTGCCGGACGCTGGAGTGCGAAGGAGGCTGTTTTCAAATCCCTTGGTGTTTGCAGCAAAGGCGCCGGCGCTCCGTTAAAGGACATCGAAATCACTAACGACGCAACAGGGGCTCCTGTTGTTAACGTGAGTTTACCCCTGTCTTTCGTTTTTGGCTAACTCGTGCAACTAACATCTTTCACAGCTTTATGGTGCTGCAGCCGAGGCGGCCAAACAGGCCGGTGTGAAACAGGTCAATGTCAGCATCAGCCACAGTGATTCTCAGGCAATAGCCGTAGCCGTTTCCACATTCTAATGGTTTGATGAGCAATCTGGGTTAGAGTATATGTATCTAAGTATAGATAATTTCTTCATTTCATCGTTTCTTCGTACTCTAGCATAAGTCACCACATTCTTTTTTGGTATTGTATATCTTCTGGCTATGGGCTCTGTCAGAACTCTACTGAGCGCTGCTGACTCCTCGCATCATATTTTTTTTTAAAAATCGACTATGCGAGCTGTCTCACACTGATCAACCCAGCCTATAACTAACTGTACGATTCTTTCCCGCTTACCCCCCCGGAGTTCTCCTCCTGTCTCATGCAAATCATATACCCAAGGTAACATATTCGAGTAACTCTGATACGTATTGCCACAAGTTGTTCTATTCAATAAGAATTCGCTACTAAACAAGCCACACCGTCGAATACAAGACATTATGGATTCTCAGCCTTGCTGGCGCCCAGACGCTCGACTTAATGGACCCCAGTTAGCGCGAGGGTTGAGTTGATATCTGACGAGTCGTTTTTTGGTCACCTCCCTACCTAGAGCCTCATCGAAAACAACTTCCAGCGTGCTGGTATTAGATTTGATTGTAAGTGTTCCATGGGCTTGGTTGGAAGTCTGCGGCTCCTTTTGCATACTGGCAGGTCGAGAATCTGACTCCCTTTGGTTCAATGCCTGCCAGAAGCCGGACCGGTACAGCGCGGCTTCGACTTTCGTCACTACGTCGGAGATATCCTTCCCATTTTCGGCAGCAGACACAATCTCTTGCTTTAGCAAATTTAAATTTTTCTCGCCTTCCTTCAGCTTCTGAATGTTTTCCCGGCTTTTCGCATGATAGCAGCGCCGGCAGTGTTAGGCTTAAGAGCATTTTCTTTGATTGGTGATTTTTGCCTCACCCATTCTCTCATGATCTCCCAAATCACGTCCCAAGGTGCATCTGTGCGGATACTATTGGGTTTGGTGTGACTACGGGTACATTGGTAACCCAGGTGTCGCACAGCTCCACGGAAAGCATCGGAAGAGATAGTAGATGTATGAAGGACTTTTGAGAGAGCACTCAAACTGAAATAGAATGGGTACGGCTCTCGAAGAGCCGGGTCCATCCGCGGGATTATGGCTAGATCTTCGTTTAGTTCAGCATCCTTGGTTTTGGGAAGAGCATGTTCTGAATTGGCGCTCCTTATAGGGTCGTTGGGAATCAAGTCCTCCTCAAGTGCTGTAGTTAACATGCCTTCGATTCTGTCTACCGTTTGATATATGCTTCTATCCGCCTCGGGGAGCATATCAAGAACCTTCGGATGAAGTGAGGGTTATGTAGCGGCCCCGCCCACATTGGGCCGCCTATGTGAGTCTTCATCCCACAGTGCGCACAAGTCGTGTTTGCCATGGGTCCCTGGGCGAATCCGTAATGATAGAAAGGGTTCCCTTTTTTATCAAGTCGTGGCTTTGTCTGTGTTAAAGGCTGTGTTGACCAAGCTCCGCAGCCTGAATCACAGTTGTAAACAACCATTGTATTACCCGAGACAAGCTTAACTTCTGCTGGTGACCGATGAACGCGGACAAAGACTCGGGCGTAAAAATCGATTGATAAAGATAGAAGTGGCTCAATAGCCAGCCCGTACTTGGCAGCTGACGTCGCGAGTGCGTGAATGATTAGGCGTAGCCCACCTTCATGGGAATGTGTACCTTTCGTTGGCACACCACCGTACAATGCGTATGATTTTTCCGGATATCCGTTGGATGCCCAAACCCCAGCATCGGTGCAGGTCACACAAAGCAACCCCCCATCTTTCACAGCCTGCACAGCCGAGTCCATAAACGGTGCAGCCGTCCCATAAGGATCCAGATCAATAACATCAAACTTCCCAGTGTGCAATCCACTGGTCTGAGTGTTGGCTGTGTTAAGGGCATTGTACATGTAAGTCCGCGCATCACCGGTGTTAGGTTGAATGAGCTTCCCAAGTCTGTTGTATTCGATGTTCAATTTCATTGATTTGATGGCAGACGGCGAAAGATCATTCGCAACAATGCATGTAGCAAATTGGATCTCTGATGCATATCGTAGTGCACGCAAGCCAGTAGCAGACAGAGCATCTAGAATTGTAAATGATGGCGTGGTATTTTCTCCAGTGTGCGATTCTGAGGCCTGATGATCACTTCTTCCTGTCTGGTTGTCAAAATTGCTTCCCTTCCCGTTTGGTTCCTCTTCATCACCATCCACCCTCTTCCGTTTCTTGCCTTTTAATTGCCCATCCGCTGCACCTCTTCGCTGCCTCCTTTCGGCTCTCCGCTTTTTTGAAGCCAGCACATGTTCCCCATAGGCTTTGATTGCAAGTACACTCAGGTCACGATTGAATTGCTGGATAGGATTGTAGAATACAGACTGAGCCTCATCCTCTGCCTTGAGATCTCTTCTTGTTCCTGTGGAGGCTGCAGCTTGGGAAGGTGGGTTCAGAATGCACGCATTCCCTTCTTTCACCGCGTGATATTCCTTACCGTCATACTGAACGAGTTGACTTGAAATACTAGACACTGGTTCTGCTTCCATATTTGATGATCGTGAGGAGCAATATCGTATAGAAAATTGGAAGCCGGGGGCAAGCTGGGACTTTTCAAGTCGAGGGAATGTCAGGGCATTGGTCCGTATAGATTCGAAAAAGGCCAAGCGAAGTGTCGAGATACGGTAAGGACCCAAGAGACTCAAGCTCATCGGCTCCGGTATAGAGAAACCAGTTCGTAAGGCAGCGGAAGTGTTTATCTGTGAACTGTTGGTTATAAGTTTGGTTCGCCGCACAAAAAAAAGAAAAGGAAAAAAAAAAGAACAGAGATCGGATATAACGCACGGACCATTATTCAAGGTCCAATACATTCTCACATACGGGAGTATATACTAACAACATACATGTCCATATTCTTTGGGAAAAGAAACTGCCTCCTTGCCTCCTCCAGTTCCTTTCACCCTTCTGTCTCTTAACTGAGCTATCAAGCAAGTTTTATTATTGACCACTGTACTGCACATGCATGAGCTCCAACAGAACAGCTTGTTTCCGTCTTCTTCTATATATATAAAGCTGTGTGTGCCTGCATAAAGTCCGAAAATTCTCCAACCACACACCAATTTCATAGCCAGGGCCCGAAAATAGGTACGTGTTTATAAATTTCATTCCAGCCACTGGCCTCCCATCCCGAACCCTGACCTCCACGACCAATTATTCCCAGAGCACCCGCCAGCCAGACAGCTGTTCCCACCGCGGCAACTCCATTGACTATCCACCGCATTTTTCTTTTTCTCTTGGCCTGCTCTTCGCTTTCCGTGTACCCCAAGTAACCTTCAATTGAGCCTTTCTTATAGCCTCGCCCCTTCTGAGTCGTGGTGACCCTCCAGCCCATCCAAGTAGCCCATCCTCCAATGATATGCCACATCCCAACAGCGGCGAGGGTCACGTAGTATACATTCCAAAAGACAGGGTTTCGTGCGATTCCATGCGCAACATAGCCCAAACCCACCCCCGAGCTCCCACCATCGGCGATCAATGGCGTGACACGGTTTACGAGGACGTGAGCGCCAAGGAGCGGAACGAAGCAGTACCCTAAACGCGCTTGCAGGCTCATCCGCGGCCAGAAATACAGGGAGTATTTCTGGGCCCTAGTCTCCGCTCCATACAGTCGTGCACGGCGAGAAGAACGAAGATTGCGGAGAGCAATGCCGGAAGCGATATGAATAAGGATAGGAATGGTCAGGATCACATGTTCAAGCCCTGGAGAGTGGTAGATGGGTCTCGTAAGAAGCAGATAGGCTTCACTATCTGGAACCGACCGAGTCGCTAAAGGGAAAAGAGAGGTGTTGGCGAAATGCAGCGTAAAGAATAAAGTGGGGGGGTACGTTGAGTATCTCTGAAGTGCGGATACTGGAGTGACCCCGACTGTTAGTTCAAATGTAACCCAAAATAGTTTAACAGGACATACACCATGAATCCCAGTTGTGTCCACGGAGACCAAGGCTGAACGGGGGCAGCCCAGCTTCCGATATATTTCCAAGTTTAGATGGATAAATTTGTGATTGAGGGATGTATTGACCACTTTCAAGGTCGGAGAATCCCTCATGCACTGGCGAGGGGTCCAACTCCTGCATAGAAATTACTGAGTGCGTATCGATATCATTTTGTTTTGGCGAGATGCTTTCTTTGGAGGTCATGGTAATAGATTGAATCCCGTCAACCTTTTACGGGTATCAAGGCGAATTAGGTTTTTCTTCTTCTTCTATTCCCTCTATTCTTTTGCCCCTATATAATCGTCGCAATAGTGGTATCATCAATATCGCTAAACATGGAATGAGGTATGATATTCTTTTATTTCATCACTTAATCTATTTCTCGGAATGCTTCCAACAATGCAACCATTATGATTGGTTGGGAGGTCATCCATGGGGAAGCTTAGCCTATAGAGGAAGGTCCTACAGGTGTTACCGTCCGTACTCTAGCTGCTGGTTTGGATTCATCTGAGCACGCAACCTTCTCAGGTACAACAACATTAAAAGACCGCAAGACATGATTTATCTTCTCACCCTTTCTCCCCTCTGATAGACTGAGATATTCGTTCAAAGACGCATTGTTTTTCAACGTACCGAAATCTAATTTTCATTTCCAAACTGCTGTGCACTATAGCAAGATGGCACCTGTATGTCTATCGTGTTACGGCACCGAGACCCCGTTAAGCTATACAATGGAAGACTCCGGCATTGATAAGCTGATTTTCAATTAAACCAGCGTGGCTTTACCAACCCTGCCCCCAAAGTATGACCCAATCCAGCCAACAGACCGCAAAAGCTGGTCTTGACTAATTCACGAGCTTGGTTATAGACTGAGTCTGCACGCTCTGCTTTGAGCTCCTTTACCTGTACACTCTGCAACAAATCGTATTCGCGGCATCCCGAGTATGAAGCACATATCTCTTCCTATGACCATCAACATCGCAAACGCCTTCAAGATCTCAAACAACTCTCCCGAGACCCAAACGCTGCGGAGAAGGCTAGGCGAGCGGAAAGGAGGGCCGATGCAGAAGCTGGCCTAAGAGTCATTGATACCAAATCTGGCACAGCAGTGGGAACCGGGGGCGGGGGTGGTGGAGGTTTCAAGAAAGGGGGATTTAAAAGCTCCTTTACGACTGTCAAAGGTCCTGTTGCTCCGACAGCGCCAACGAAGAAGAACGTACTCGGGGATGATGACGAAGATGAAATGCCAGAAACAACCTATAGGAGCCAACATGCTCAGGCTATACAAGACTCAAGTGCTCAGCCTGATTATGCAGAAAGTGACACAGATGCTGAATACGCGAGTGACGCTATGGGCAGTGCCTACTATGATCCCCTTAAGCCGACGGGCTGCTTCTCTGGTTGTGCCAGCACTAGACATATACCCATAGGGGCTGCTGTGGTCAAAGGGTAGGATCGGTCACAACGAAGATTATGGGAAAAGAGTTGGCGTTCTTGTTCGGAATAGGGATTATTGGCTTTTCTTTTTGTTTACTTTCATTTTTAGGACTTGCAAGGACCGTAGGATGTTCACCTGTAGGTGCCGGCCATACTACCTAGTACGACTGCCCTGGATGAAACTCAAAGTACACTCCTTCACAAAATGCTTTCAGAAGCTCCTAATAGGAACCAGATTAAACTCCAGAGGCAGCACAGTACCACCATCTGAGAGAGAGAATGTACGTTCGAGAGAAGAGTACAGACTTATTGTATGGTAGGCCTTGAAGATGCAGTAAAGGTTGTTCTTTAGTATAGTCGTACAGATTTCCAACACGGGAATTTAGCGGTAAGTACCGCGAAAACAAAACAAAATAAAAATGCATGCAACGGCAAAAGGGTACTAGACACAGGGTGATTACTCGGTTTTATCTCCTCCACTTCTCATCTCAACCCAATTTACAAGCGTAGAAGCTTGGTGGCCTGGCCAAGGATGGTGTCCACCTGGGGGAAGCTCATCTGCTCAAGGCCGACGGCGTAAGGAGTAGGCACCTCAGCACCGGTGACACGAACGGCGGGGGCAGTCAGGTAGTCAAAGCCGTACTCCATGGCTAAGGCCAGGATTTCTGAGGAGACGCCAAACATGGGGAATCCAGACTCGACGCACATGATGCGGCCGGTCTTCTTGAGCGACTGAATGATTGTCTCGACATCAAGGGGCTTAATGGAGCGGAGGTTGATCACCTCAGCGTCAACGCCGTATTTCTGCTTCAGCTCAGCAGCGGCGTTCAGAGATAGTCCGACGCAGCGAGAAAGAGAAACAATAGTCAAATCCTTTCCAGGACGTTCAATCTTAGCCTTGCCAATAGGCAAGACAAAATCATCCTTCTGAGCAGCCTCGCTCATGGGGAAGGCCTGCCCATACAACAGCCTACGCATTGTTAGTTTAGAATATCCTACGTCATCATACTTGCTTCGGTCACACATACTCGTTCTCCAGAACAACGACAGGGTTGGGGTCACGAATAGCAGCCTTCAGCAAACCCTTGGCGTCCTCAGAGCTCCACGGCGAAACAACCTTGAGTCCGGGGATACTACCGTACCAAGCCGAGTAGTCTTGTGAGTGCTGAGCGGCAACACCGGCGGCGAATCCATTGGGGCCACGGAAAGTGACGTTGCAGGGCTGAATACCACCAGACATGTAGTGGGTCTTAGCAGCAGAGTTGATGATTTGGTCAATAGCCTGCATGGCGAAGTTGAAGGTCATGAACTCGCACTAAATTTTCAAGTTACTGGTCAGCTGACAAAATTCCTCCGGCGGCCGACAGTTGAGTATCTGGTCGATATGAACTTACAATGGGGTGCAGGCCAGCAAGAGCAGCGCCAACCGCCAGACCGCAAAAGCCTGCTTCTGTGATAGGCGTATCAATGACTCTCTTGGGGCCGAAACGGTCCAAAAGACCTCTTGTCACTTTGTAACTATGAGGGTCAAACGTCAGTGATGGATCCACGACTCGAAAGTGTTTCTTTCAAGGGATAGCCATACGCTCCGTTATACTGTGCGACCTCCTCTCCCAGGATGAATGTTTTCGGGTTCGTCTCCAGTTCCTCGGCCAGAGCTTCGTTCAATGCATCACGAACAGTGACTTCCTTAACACCACTTTCCGTAGCATAGCCCCGGAAGCGCAGGATGGAGGGTGCGCATGCCGATTGGGGGAAGGCCGGACGGCGAGGAGCAGAAAGACGCGATGAAAGCAGACGAGCTGCAGGGCGGAAAAGTCGGGGAGCAGCCATGGCCGGGCTGAAGGACATTTATATCAGCGAAAGAAAGGAGAGGGTGTTCACAAGGTCTCCGAGGTGAACAGATCAACAAGTGAAGAGAGAAGGAAGGAGAGAAGATAGATACCGGAGCGAAGGTGTCGCAATTCCGTTGTTTCGGGACTTGGTCGTCAACCTAATGGGGATTTTAGTTTTTGGTGAGCATTTCGAGAGAGTGTTGGGTTGGGGATGACTAAGCACCGGGCGGTCCTCACCGGCGGCTCATTCCGTAGGAGTGATAACAGATGCGATAACGCTGGACTCCGTACTCCGTTCCTCGTGTACTACGGATACTCTAGTCCTTCCTACCGTCCACCCAATCATCAATCATTATTGTTATGATAATAAGAAGAAGAAGGATGATATACGATCGGTCCTATGCACATGTTCTCTCCTTCTTCTCCCTCGTCGCTCCCCTACTGGCTCATCAACCGTCTGCTCCGGACCCCATCGCGGCCCCTTTGCGTGAGCTGAAATGGGGACAACTCAATTTTCTCCATACTACGGATACTCATGGCTGGCTAGCCGGCCATCTCCAGGAGTATGCACATTGAGCTGGACATTAATCCCACTGCGGATGGCAAATTATACTGATTGAACCTACTACAGGCCCTCTTACTCCGCAGACTGGGGTGATTATGTCTCCTTCGCCACCCGGATGCGAGAAAAAGCGGAAGCACAAGGACAGGATTTACTCGTCATTGATACAGGTGATAGGGTAGAAGGCAATGGTCTCTATGACTCGTCGGAGCCGAAAGGTGTCTATACTTCAGAAATTCTGCGGCAACAGCATATCGACCTGTTGTCAGCCGGGAATCATGAGCTGTACAAACAAAACACCTCGGACGCTGAACTGCTCACTACAGTCCCTAATTTCCGCGGAAACTATCTAGCATCTAACATCGATATAATACATCCTATGACCAAAGAGACTGTGCCATTGGCTCCTCGGTTCAAAAAATTCACGACCAAGAAGCAAGGTATCCGTATCATTGCTTTTGGCTTTCTTTTCGATTTCACAAAGAACTGCAATAACACTATTGTCCATTCGGTGGAAGAGACTATCAAAGAAGATTGGTTTCAGGAAGCTATCAGGGACAAGGAAGTTGACCTCTTCTTGGTGGTGGGGCACGTTCCTGTTCATTCTAAGGAATACGATGCTATCTTCAAGGAGATCCGGATGATCCATTGGGATACACCTATCCAGTTCTTTGGTGGTCATTATCATATCCGTGATTTTGCCAGATATGACTCTAACGCGTTTGGGTTAGCAAGCGGTCGGTTCATGGAGACAATCGGCTTCATGTCAATCGATGGCCTAACCACTAGCAAACAGCTCGTAAAGCCTGCTTCAACAACCCCAAGCTTCCATCGAAGATATATAGATAATAACCTTTATTCCTTTTACCACCACACTGGCCTCGACGAGGAAACCTTCCCTACGAAGGTGGGTCAGAATGTGTCTCAGTTTATCCAGCAGTCTAGGAGCACTCTTCAGCTCGATAAGGTACATGGCTGTGCCCCTCGTGATTTCTGGATGTCGCGTGTCAAGTATCCCAGCGAGGATAGCATTTACACTTGGCTCGAGCAGCAGGTGCTGCCCAACTCATTGCATGACAAATCACGCCCTGGCAAGTCGGCTCTAGCCATAGTCAACACTGGCGCCATTCGCTTTGACATATTCAAAGGTCCTTTTACTCAAGACTCAGTATTCATAGTGTCCCCTTTTACCAGCGGTTTTCGTTATCTTAAGGACATTCCTTACGGGAAGGCCACTTTAATAGTCGAGATCTTAAACAAACAGCCACAGATTCTGACCGACGCTGACAACCGATCCAGCATCACTGGGGGACTTGCGCCCCCAGAACAGTCAGTTTATTCCTCTGATATAAGTTTTGACGATAGCCTCGCTCTGAGCTCCACGAATTACCTCAAAGATCAGGCGCCCCTGCTGAGGAACGATCATTTCGAGCCCAACATTATCCCTGGGTATATTACTACAGACGATAAGGCTCCGATGGCGATGACACCATTCATTCGCCCATCTCATTCTATCGTGTCCCCAATTGCATCCAGGCTCTAATTTCTCCGAGAGTGTCGGCAGCCCCCGAAACAGTGGATCTCGTATATATTGATTTCATAGAATCATATGTGGCTCTAGCAGCCAAATTTGCGGGGCTAGATATAGACTTCACTCAGGATAGTAATGTGTATATGCCGGCTACGACACTAACGAGTCTGATCTTGGATTGGGTCAAGGACAACTGGAGTTGTAAGGAAGTGTGAAGCATTACGGAAACGGGCCCTCGGTACTGTCGTTACTTTATTGCATCTTAGTTCAGACGTTCTGCGTAATTGTGGATAGACATGCATTATCTGGCACATAACCATCACAAAGATTCAGTCTCCGCCTTCGTACTTGAGCAGGCCTTTTCCACTGCGGTAGCCACTCAAAGTTTCCTGCACGCCAGAAGTGAGTGTGGCACCGTCTGTGTCCCAGACCCACTTTATTTCCTCCACGGGGATGTCTTTGAATTTGCCCGCTCTGGTCAGCTGTAGCACATCGTTGATGGTGTTCTCTTTGAGTTGAGGATGCTCATCCCCCCATTTGCTAACCCAAAATCCATCAAAGACGAGGTTCTTAAATATCAATAGTCCAGAAGGTAAGGAAACCGGCTGCTTTGACATCGCGCCGTAGGTGACCAGGTGGGAGCCTGGGGAGAGGGTCTTCGCCAATGCGGTGGCGTTCTTACCACCGACACAGTTCAGAGCAAGTCGGATCGGCTCCCTTCCGTTGCGAGTGAGGCTGCTCACCACGTTCTTGAAATCTCCTGAAAGCAACTCCGCTTCCGTGACTACAGCCGTGGCGCCTAGTTCATGAAGCTCAGCCTTCAGGACTTCTGTCTCCTCTGGCGTCTTCCTCTCACGGACAACATTGATCGTCTTAATACCCCATTCCCGTGCGAGTTGAATGGCAGCGCGACCAACACCGCTGTTTGCTCCGTTCTGAATAAGCCATTCCTCTCCACTCCGCATCCAGTCCCATTCACAGAAGTCCTTGATCATGCGGTAAGCTGTGACTGGGTTGACGCTGACCGTGCTAATCTGGAGCGGTGATAGACCTTCTTTATTCTCAATTTTGATTAGCTGCGACTCATCCATCTGAGCGTGTGTGCGCCAGGTGCCCTGTCCTGTCTGCTTCATGACGACCCAATCGCCCTTGCTAAGGTTCTTGACACTAGAGCCAGTCGCAATAACTTCAAAGGCGCCCTCATTTCCACCCACCGCACATGGGTCTTGGGTACCAAGGGTTGTCTGGAATGGAGGTTTGCTCGGATACACCCCCTGAATCTGGTTCACGTCGGCGGGGTTCAGAGGCGCTGCGAGGAGGCGAAGAGTAACTTGAGACCCATGCGGAGGGGAGATAGAATGTTTGTGGAGGCTAGAGATGAACTGGTTAGGCAAGCTTCATTGGTCTCATGTCTCAAGTAGTTTGTGTGAGCTCCCGGCATCACTTACTGCAGAACGTCTTTCGGTTCACCATATCGTGAGTATACAAGTGCTTTAGATTGTGTGTAGCCATAGACTGAAATGTATCTTTTACTCCCAGCCCATGAGCGAGGTGATATTCTTATACACGGGCGGGCAACAGCAGGAACAGAAGCGGCTCCGTAGGCTTTCCCGAAAAGGGACCCATGGCTGCGAGAAATGGATCGCACTACTCCATGAGAGAACATGGTATCAGTCGGTTATGGTCCGCCGGTTACTGGAGGGGGGGGGAGGGGGTTGAGAAGGTAATGGGTGTGAGGTACTAAGATCGAAGAAAATGAATAAAATGTCGGGTAAGTTAAATGACGTCGTTCCTTTGACTCGGGCCGACGGACGCTAAACGCGAACTGGCGTTGGACTTTTCCCCCATTTACTTCTTGTAAACAGTTGAACCTCGGCTTCTATTTCCAACATAAATTCCCTCTAAATGTCCCTTCTGCGGGAGGCTGAGAGATGCATTGCTAATCAGAAGTCCCATGTCGCTCTCAATGCCTTCATAACTGCATTACAGCCTTCGGGACCGTGGCGGGAACAGGTGAAAGACGCACACCTCCGAACGGAGCAAGGTGAGTTGTTGAATCGCTACATCTCCTTGGACTTTATCAGTATTGACGAATGTGTTTTCCCTACTTCCCTCAGGGACACCCAGATCCAAGGTGGATGGTCGGTTGATTGCCATCAAAGATAACATATGTACGCGTGACCTTCCGACAACATGCGCTTCCGGAACCCTCGAGGAGTTCGTAAGTCCGTTTAACTCCACCGTCGTGGGCCAATTAGAAGATGCAGGCGCTGTAGTTGCCGGAAAGACGAATCTTGATGAATTTGGCATGGGTTCTCATTCGGTCTATTCGCGATTTGGGCCGGTGAGGAGTTTCTGGCAGGGTCGCGATGCCGAACCCCTCTCAGCCGGTGGCAGTTCGGGAGGGAGTGCAGTTGCAGTAGCCACAGGCCAATGTTATGCGTATGTTCTCTTCTCGGTATCTCCGCCAAATAGATTCACTGAAAAATACAACCGACAGCGCGTTGGGTACAGACACTGGAGGGTCTGTTCGCCTTCCGGCTGCATACACCGGGACAATTGGGTTCAAACCATCTTATGGATTGATCTCGCGATGGGGTGTAGTCGCATATGCCAACTCACTGGACACGGTTGGGATCCTAGGGGGAAGCATAGCCAGCGTTCGCGATATCTTCAGTACTTTTCCCTATATTCCCCATTCTATGTCTTACTCTGCGCGCGGGTTTCTAATACGTCTCCAGATGTTGTGAACCAGCACGATCCACGCGACCCTACAAATCTATCTCCATTATCTCGCTCGCGAATACTTTCATATCTCCAGTCGCCCTCTTACGCATCCCGACTAACATCCACACCCCTCAGGATTGGTGTTCCCACAGAATACAACATCTCCGAACTTCACCCTACTATCCGATGCGCTTGGTCCCGCACTCTAGCTTATTTGCAACGGCAAGGTCACAGCATTCATGCAATCTCCCTGCCGACGACGAAACTAGCATTGTCAGCATACTACGTGCTGGCTCCTGCCGAAGCTTCTTCAAACTTGGCCAAGTACGACGGCGTCAGGTACGGAACTCGTTGCGGGGGTCTAGACAGCGATGGACAGCCGCAAGGCTCTTTATACGCCAGTACAAGGGGACATGGATTCGGCTCCGAAGCCAGGAGGCGTATCGTCCTCGGGGCGTTCAGCTTGAGTGCCCATGCTATGGATAATTATTTTATCCAAGCTCAGCGTGTTCGACGCCTCGTCCAACGTGATTTCGATGGCGTATTTCAAATGAAGCAACCGTTGGCATCTTCTGGGACGGACCTAGAAAGGGTGCCGGAACACACCGGCGTAGACATTCTCATTTGTCCGACTGCCCCATCGCCTCCCCCGCGTATATCTGATCTGATAGATTCGGACAATGGACCCTCGCCCTTGGACGCGTACATGAACGATGTCTTTACCGTGCCTGCTAGCCTGGCTGGTCTCCCAGCCATGTCTGTCCCGGTCACTGTGGGTTGCGAGAAACAAGATTCTAACGACGCGAGTTTGGCGGGCATTCAAATTGTCGGTCAATACGGAGATGACCAACTCGTGTTGAAGGTGGGAGAGCTACTCGAGGACCAAAAATATAAGTCTCATTGCTATGCGTAGATAATCTGAGCTAATAACACGGTGTATATCAATTCTCTATTCAGTTGTGCTAGAAACCACGCTTTGACTTGTGTCTTGGGTATATGTAGAGCTATATGAGATGTTGCAGGAATAAGGAAGCTTCATTCAAAGTTCGATGCTTTGTTTGCGGTGACTTATCAAACCAACACACTCCAAATAATATACATGGGTCCAAATTTATGGAGATGCAAGACATACCTTATTCAAAGAGGTGGAAGGGGAAAGGAGGTGCACTGCGAAATGCACATGTGCCAGTCTCATGCGGGCTAACAACGCAAGTTAGATGAACAATGCTTAATTCAAGACATCTCAATATCATGGCTCAGTGATATTTTCAGGCCCAGTAGCGGGTTCCTCTGTATTCGGTGTACCTACTACACCAACACTGGCCGCATCTTCAAAGGTAGAGTGTCCAGTACCTATATTAGGGGAGCCTTCGTTACCAACACTATTCTCCACAGTGGAAGAGCCCGTTCCCGGGCCTGCAGAGATGGTGGCTTCATACGCAGCCCCCACACCTCCCTTAAGCACCTCCGAGCCTCCAACCGCTCCAGTACCAGTGCCATCCATCTGAGCATTACCGACGATGTCACCGTCCACCCCCCCCCAAACGAGCATCGCCTCGACTTCATCAACGATGTCAGCAACAACATCTTCAACTATCTGCTCGTTGAAGCGCTCTCCAATCCCCCGAATCGACTCGCGGTTCTCTGCTTGAGGAGGTCCAATCCACCAGGGACCCTCGAAGCGGCATTCAACTGCACCTCCCCCGTAACAACTGACAGCCGGGTAATATCCGATCATTCCGTCATCCGCGTTCTCACGCTCGCCAAGACCTAAGTTATTGGTCCCATTTGCAAGTCGGCTGGCCGGTGGAAGGAAAGCATACAACTCCTTGAATGGAGTACCCATTTTCACACCATTCTTAAATATTGTGATACTCGAACCAGGCAGTGTACGCAGAGATGCATCCTCGGTGTTTATCGGTGACGGTGGTCCGAACGTAGGCGTTTCTTTGAGATTGAAGGCGTAATCACGTAACTGTTTTGTGGGGAAAACATTCGATTGTTGCCAGCAGAAGTCAGATTTGTAGTGGAAAGGGATCCGGTCACGGATAACGTTTGTAGCTATGGGGAGCTCTATCAAAGCGTTACCATTGGTGGCAGGGTCGTAAGTTCCTTCAACGATTTTCTTGTGGAGCGAAAGGGGCGGAAGAGTGATAAGCATGCCAATGACATCTCCTTCGCGGATCGACTCGCCTTTGGGGAAAAAATACTCGCAGCGCATCCGGTTTACCACCTCGCCATTCACATCACGGATTCCATAACCATAACAGTCTACTCCGACGTTAACATCCAAATCCGCCTCCCTTCGTGCAAAACCAAGGCGGACATGGCCTCTTGATGGCAAGCAAGAGTTTCCGTTGACAGCTACTGTCTGCGAGTCACCCAATACACCGCTGATGATGCGTGCCTCGTAGTAAAAGGTTCCTTCGCGCGCACATACATTAGCGCGCGCGGTGTGCCATGGTCCGTTGGTAGTAACGGCAAGGGCGTCTTCGTTAAAGAGTATCGCCGCCGGTGAATCCTCAAAGCTGAAGCGAGCATTATAAGGACGAACATCGGTCTGACGGTATTTTATGTGTGGGAAGCTAGTATCGGCTATGGCATAGCTATAGCGGAACCCATTTTTATTTGTAAGCTTGTCAACGACTTCGTAGAAGCTCCAACTCTGGCCAATTACCTCTGATGTTTTTCGACTCACTAAATTTAGCTGGCGAGGCTGGGGAGGTAGTAAATCGGATGGCCTCGGCTCAGCAAGCAGCAAAGGTCTGAGAATATTGAGGTCCGAACTAGGGAGAGCAGTATTTTGAACAGCAGCAGCTCTCTTTTTGGCGGGCACGATTTCCTGATCCAATCCCTTAGCCTCGCGCTTTTTACGACTGTCGCGTTTGTTGCGCTTGGTCCTTGGACCGTCAGCTTGCACTGACGCATTGCTAGCGGGCGCAGGTGATGATCTTGTATTCGTATCTGATAGAGGTCCATTGAAAAACGGTGTTCCACTGGGAGGAAGAATCGGCGAATTTATATTCGATGAAGGTGCAGAAGACCCAGCCGGCTGTATAGATGCCATAGCTGAAGTTGTTTCGTGGATGAGCTGTCCAAACAGCCAAATTAATTGTGAAAGATGTTTCAGTGGCCCTGGTTCCTACCGTGTCAAGATCATTAGCTTGCTGTTTTCTTATTGTGATGTTACAAGCGTCAAGGGTGAGGAGCAGACAGACTCCAAGCGGTCGCAATAAAGAAATTAGCTTAGCAACGATCCACGAAGTAAACGATTTCCCTTCTTAAAGGTAGACAACCATCGATAATAGAAACGTCGGCATTCAAGGACAGGATGTCTGGATAAACTGGAGAGTCTGCGATAAAGTAGTAGTCGGGTCAGACATAAGCACAGTACATTTGAGAAGAATATTTTACCGGCAAGGTTGAAAGTTTATAAATGCACGAATGATGGTAATGATGAATTGACAGAGTCCACCTTTGCCGACTCACCAATCTGCTTTCTGCAACCACAAGGGTCAATCGATGGATTTATGATGCCTTGCGATCAAGTTTACTGGATGAAAGTTCTTATGATAAGATATCAGGGGATCTTGTGAGTAGGTAGGAAATCAACAATAATTCGTTATTAGCAAAGCTGGTTATGATGTGACAATCACTTCCCACATAGAACAATCAATGATCGTCCCTGTGAATCTAGTAAACATGAATGGTACGTAGAACAGAAACAGTCCTGGTCTCGGTAGTCGAGGGCGGTCAGAAAAGTTATCTTGGGCAGAAACACAATGTTGGTGGATTCCTTTAGATGGAGGGGCACTGGGGCGGTGAGAAAACCTGGCCATTCGTCGAGCTTTAATAGAAAGCGGTGAGTATAGCAGCGCCCACTTTCAGTACTAGTCAAAGAAAAAAAAAACCCGCTTTGCAGAGAAGTCAAGATCACATGATCTACAAATTTACACACATTTTCAATCCCATGTTGAAGCTCAATTATACGATCATTTAGGCGGCCAGGCTTTTATCATTTGTCTGTTATGATATAGCATTCTTCAGCTACAAATCCTACTTTCACAACTATCTTTGGAAGTCATTCATAATGCCCAAAGCTGCATCATCTCGCTCGGCCGCTGTTGGCCGTAGACACAATCCTCTGGCTGAAGATATCGTGACTACTGGCCATTTACGAACTCATTCCAGCAAAAATATTAAACGCAAGTCGCGATCCGATGAAGACCAAGATGATGGTGAACGTTTCATCGATGCAAAAATGTCCCGCAAAATCCTGCAGATTGGGCAGGAACTAGCGGACGAGGATGCTGCTGAGCAAAGGGCTGCTTTGGGAATTACAGCAGGGAAAGATAATACAGCATTTGATTTCGAATCTCGATTTGATGACGATGAAGTTCTTTCTGATGATGAAAAGTTTCAGGATGACCAATGGGGCGATGAGGAAGAAATTGAGGAAGTGGTCTGTTATTGAATTAACCCTTGATACCCCATTCTATGACTAATGTCTCACATAGGAGGTCGATCCAAATGACCTTGACATGTTCCATAAATTCGTTCCCGGTGGTGACGAAGATCCTATATTCAATCCTAGTGAACAGGGCGCTGGTGGTCAGAGCACAAATTTAGCCGATCTCATCCTTGAGAAGATTGCCGAACATGAAGCAAAGCAAAACGGAGATAACGGCCCCTTCATTCAGGGCGGAGGGCTACCGGAAGATGCAGTTCAGATACCAGCCAAGGCAGTCGAAGTATATGAGAAGTAAGCATGAATATCACCTCTCCCATATGAATCTAAATATTAATAGGAGTCTAGAGTCGGTATGATACTCTCCCGCTACAAATCCGGACCACTTCCCAAGCCTTTCAAAATCCTTCCTTCTGTTCCCAATTGGCCGACTCTCCTTTCCATCACTCGACCGGAATCATGGACCGCCAACGCCGTTTATGCCGGAACCAGGATCTTCATCTCATCGAAACCCGCAGTTGCCCAGGAGTTCATCTCAACAGTACTCCTAGATCGGGTTCGAGAAGAAATCCACGAGACTAAGAAACTTAATGTGCATACGTATAACTCATTGAGAAAGGCACTATACAAACCCGCCTGCTTCTTCAAGGGGCTACTGTTCCCTCTTGTCTCTAGTGGCACTTGCACGTTACGCGAAGCCCATATCGTCTCCTCGGTCATTGCCCGTGTATCCATCCCAGTGTTGCATTCCGCGGCCGCTTTGTTGCGCATGTGTGATCTTGCTGCGGAGCAGTCTCTGAGATCACTGGAAAGCACCGGCGCGGTGAACATGTTCATTAGGGTGTTCTTAGAGAAAAAGTACGCGCTTCCTTACAAAGTCATCGATGCGCTAGTCTTCCACTTCCTACGGTTCCGGGCGAGCGACAACGATGAGGACTCAATGATGACGAATGGACGTTCACGGGACACCAACAAAGCGTATAAGCTTCCCGTTCTTTGGCACCAGTCACTCTTGGTCTTCGCACAGCGTTACCGCAATGACATCACTGAGGATCAACGAGAGGCGCTTCTGGACTTACTCTTGGTGCGCGGACATAAAGATATTGGCCCCGAAGTCAGGCGGGAGCTGTTGGCTGGCCGAGGTCGAGGTGTTGTCGTGCCTGATCCCGAGAAGCAAGGCGCCCTCGATGCTGGAGACGATACGATGGACGTTACCATGTAGGTGGTATACATGGATAAATATTTATTCATCTCCTCCCCCTTTCCCGTCTAACCTCTATGGTTTTGAACTTGAGTCGCGATCTGGATCGGCGTTGTCATGGCATGATGTATTTTCTTTACCTCTTCTTTTGGTTTTTGTATATATTCCCATGGTATCAAGTAAAGTGTTGTTTCATTGCCGATGATATTCGGGACAAAAGTGGACAGTGGGACAAAACGAATACAAGCAAATTGGCACTAAACGGTGTAACTGATGGGGTATACTCGGTAGATCACCTCGTTGAAACGTTCTTTAATCGCGAGAGAACAGGGTTTTATTTTTATTACGCCTTTCTCTTCGTTCATGCTCCCCACTCGTCAGAGATTGACGGGGTTAGATAAGTATGTAAAAGACAAGACCATCACACGAACCAAGAAACCAAATGTATGGACTCCTTGCAGTAAGTACAGCGTACATGGGGATACATACCTTTCACCTAACATACATACCATATCATACCATAGACTCGGTAGCCCATTTCGAGCTATGCGTGTACCTCAGCCTACTACTGCGAGGTATATTGCGTGGCTCAGAACGGAGTCGCAAGGCAGAAATGAGGAATTATTTGTAGGTGCGTGACTGAAAAACGGGAACTCAAAAGAGGCGAGGGGATTCTGGTGCATTCCATTTTCATTGTTACAGGGTGAATGAAACCCTCACGACTTCCATTGAAACTTCCAGTGGAGCCTTCCCATTGAAAGCTGAAGGAGGATAGGTATCCACATTCTAGGCACAAATATGTAGGTACAGCACCAACAAGAAAAGGAAAAAGAGAAAGATGCTTTTCTTGCTTGGGCCCGGAAGGCGGGGGGATTGGACAGATGTATCGGAAGATTTTAACAAAAGAAAACGATCAGTAGTGCCTCCATCCATTGTATCATCAAACCGACGGGAATCCGACAGATACTGGGGGAAGCAGATCACTCGTATTCCAACTTTAGAAGTTCAGGCGCTCCAGGCAGCGGCATCAACTGAAGCCTCACCCTCTCCCCCACATTATTGAAGGAGCCTATTGGGTATTCTCTATCAGACACGGAGGCCGAGGCCTCCAAAAGGGGCGAGAAAAGGGGCTCCACCCCTGGGAGAGGTTGTAACTTGTCGCAAGTAAAGAGGATGATGGGTGTGGGACTGGGCGATGACTGGTCGTTCCAGCCCGTCAATAATACGGATTACAAACTCAGTACCGGTTCAACGGAATGGGTCAAGGGAATCCGCCCCGTGCCCCGTATTATTCATGTAATGAGACCGTTAGGTAGGCTGACGACCAGGACTCCGCCCCTTGCTGCAGGGGGCGCGGCGGATGAGACCACGTTGGCCTTTTAAAGAGCCAACCATTCCCCCAAGTCCACCTCCAGAGAAGACACTCTGGCCTTCACACCACCTTTACCCTCTTTTGATTTTGAACACTTGTCCTTTTTCAACAATCCCACTTGCGGTTACTGGTTCTCCCTCTACCCTAAATTGAATCGGGGCCTAGCCTCCGCTCACTCAACCGTTATGACACCGTGGCCTTTACCCTTGTGATCTGGGCCTGTGGAAGTGATCATATTACATCTTCTGAAAGAGAAGTACGCTCTGAGGGGGTTTTTTATTCATTATTATTATTCCCACCCTCTGGCAGAGCGAATACATCACGCGTTCTCTAGAGTTACGACCACTTTAGAATCATTATGTCTTGTGATAGGGAGAACACTATGTCTTCAGTAGAATCATTGCCCTCGTCCCCGGCATCGGAGGTGCCGGTGTTGACGGTCTCCCCGGCCGACACATCGTTGGATAGCGCAGATGTGAAGACGCAGGAAGTCAAATCAGAAGAGAAGAAGCCCGCGAAGAAGCGGAAGTCGTGGGGCCAGGAACTACCAGTTCCCAAGACCAACTTGCCTCCGAGGTATGTCGCTTTGGTTCAAACAGATGCCCTGGGATGATGGCTGACATGCAAAGGAAACGTGCCAAAACGGAGGACGAGAAGGAGCAGCGTCGCATTGAGCGCGTCCTTCGAAATCGTGCCGCAGCTCAAACGTCCAGGGAGCGCAAAAGGCTGGAAATGGAGAAGCTGGAGAATGAAAAAATTCAGATGGAACAACAGAATCAGTTCCTGCTTCAGCGACTATCTCAGATGGAAGCAGAGAACAATCGCTTAAGCCAACAGCTTGCTCAATTGGCCGCTGAGGTCCGCGGCTCTCGTGCCAACACCCCGATGCCAGGCTCTCCAGCGACAACATCTCCCACCCTTACACCTACCTTGTTCAAACAAGAGCGTGGCGAACTTCCTCTCGAACGCATCCCGTTTCCCTCTCCCTCTCTTAGCGATTACTCCCCTACATTGAAACCTTCCACTCTGGCTGAGTCCTCCGACGTGGCACAACATCCTGCAGCGGTGTTGTGTGACCTGCAGTGTCCGTCGCTGGGCTCGAAGGAGATGGAGGCGCCCTCCCACTTTTCGACCTCAGCTCAGACCTTAAATATCACCCTACAGATGACGTTGCAGCTCCTCTTTCTGACGATGACTTCAACCGCTTATTCCACGGTGATTCATCCGTTGAACCAGATTCTTCTGTCTTTGAAGACGGGCTTGCCTTTGACGTTCTCGAAGGAGGAGATCTATCAGCATTTCCATTTGATTCTTTGGTTAATTTCGACTCCGAACCCGTCACCCTCGAAGGCATCGAAATGGCCCACGGGCTTCCGGATGAGACTTCTTGCAAGACTTCTAGCGTGCAACCCAGCTTTGGCGCGTCCACTACGCGATGCGACGGGCAGGGCATTGCAGCTGGCTGTTAGCGAAAAGTTCTCTCAGGGAAGCATGTCGGTCACCGATACCCAGGGGGTTCGGTGGGGCTGGGAGTCGCTCCTAACCTTATCATGGGCGATAGACCGACTTGAGAACCCGGGACGACGCAGACGAATTTTACGTGGTTTGAGGACGTCGCAGATTGATCGGCGCAATAATCTAGGGAAGCGTCAGAGGAATATCCGGAGTTTATGGAGTTCAAATAATACTGAGACGTTGACGTCTCCGCTTACGGGCAAGGATTGTTGAGGGCCTTTTTTTCTGTATAATAATTTTCAACGATTTCAAATAAAGAGACCGCGAGCGACTGAGCGGGTTCAGTCTTAAGTTTTAGTTTCCCTGTGTTTTTCTATATATACGCTTTGGCAGTCGCAACGCAGCAACTCTAGAGAGGCATGATTCTTTTATAAGCGACAAGAAATGCTGTCCTAATCGTTGGAAACTCAAGAACAGGCGTAGGGATGTTGGTCATGCTAGGTTGTAGCCATTTCATGTGGAAAGCCGGATGACGTTGCCACGCAAAGGGCCCCTCTATTCTAAGTTCCGATATTGAACCTGAGCCCATGTTGCCTCCCGCTTTCCCTTTAGGTTCCCTCTTGGCCTTTCTTGCATCTCTCTGTCAGCCTCTTGACTTACTTCTTATTCTTCTTTTTTTTTATTTCCCCACAACCAATCATTACCGGGCTGCCATAGTATATATAACCTTCGAAGCTTAGAGACCGACAATATGGCTCGGAAGGATCCCATCTTCGAAGCACGTACTAATGTGAAGGTAGGTGGATTCTAAGTCTCCTTCCTCTCCCTTTTTTATTCTCCCTACTCCGTCACCCCTCTCTTTTCCTGCCCGTTGTCTATATATTTCATTGTTTTCGCTTTTGTTTATATGGTTGACTAACCCGGCTTCCTTGGTTAACAGTTACACTCCAACCGGCTCAAGAAAGAGGCCGCTCGCGCCGAATCGACTTTCAAATCCGAGAAGGCAAAAGCAGACAAGGCCATGAAAAATCGCGAGTTCCAAATCGCCCGCATCCACGCTGCCTCTGCAGTACGCGAGAAACGAAGACAGGTAACCCTCAAGGAGGAAGCAGCTCGCGCAGATGTTATTATCAACGAGCTCAAGGCAGCACAAAGTACTCGTGATACATCTCGCACTTTAGCCCTAGCATCTCGGGGCTTGGATGCTGCGTCTAAGAGCGTGAATCTTGAGGCGTTAGTCTCCCATGCAAACAACTTTCTAGCACGTTCCGAGGATTTCAAAATCGCCAGTAGTGCAATCGAGGATGTTGCACAAGGTGTCTCCATGCGAGAATACGGTGCTGAGGGTGAAGCCGACGTTGACCGCCTTATGGAGCAGCTTGCGGATGATGCGGGCGTGGACCTACGCATGGCTCTGGATGCAGACACCGCCCCCAAAGAGGACGTCAAGAATCAGAAGGAAGCCGAGGCAGACCTTGAGGATGGCTTGGGCGCCAGGCTACGAGCTTTAAGGGCTGCCAGCTGATCCTTGAACTCCCTCTTCATGTCCATCTCTCTTGTCAGCGATTTCCTTTGCTGCGTGGTTGGTCCGGTGCGACCGTCATTATGTTGGCTTTGCTACTATCGTGCGGACTTTAACGAAGTTATGCCCACCTGTTCACATTTGTTATCAGGTCGCTTGTTTTTCCAGGACTTCCCGTCCCCCGTTCTGTTAATTATGTATTGGTCCCTTATGGGTGAACGCTTGGCGTAGATTCGATTTTGGACTTCAATGTATACTCGGAGTACCTGGTGTCTTCTTGTCCTCTTTCTTTTGTGATTTTCTTTTTTGTCCTTGGCTTTCTTCCTTCTGAGTCAAGGCAACAGCCAGCCAGGCTTACAATTCTGTTATCTTGATCGCATAGAACTGCCCGAGATTTGTAGTGCCGTCCATAGCTTTTGGAGCCCGAATAAGTGTTTTGAGCTCGATTTTGAATTTCGCCTCTCATTTCGTGTGAGTAAACTATATATTTCGGCTGCCCTGTAGCATACAATCTGTATAACCAGATAGTAAGTCAAACATAGGTAGAGTTGCCCACAACTATTCTATTGCTACCATCAAACATTCGAATTTAAGTCTAAAGGTGCCGCCTATTCTTTCTGCATGCTTTCCAAGAACTAGTACAGGTGAATAAGAGTTGCTGAAGAGGAAGAAGGAGCAGGGGAGAATCAAAACTTATTTATTTTGCCTTATATAGTAAGACTTGAATATGTCTACGTAAGAACAGCCGGGCTAGCTCAATCGGTAGAGCGTGAGACTCTTAGTCATCACGGTATCTCAAGGTTGCGGGTTCGACCCCCGCGTTCGGCTTTATTTTTTGCTTCTTTGTTTATTCTCCCTCCAACTTTGTTTTTATGTAGTTTCTCTGTCCATAACCCCACCCATTGCGCACTACTTGCCCCCTAATATCCGCAGTCCATCACCAGTCTTGAGTACCAATAAATCCGGCCTGCCTAGGCACCCCACTTAACGCGAACACGTCCGGCTAGTTGCCGCGAATTAATCCTGTCACATAAAGTAACCCTAACCTTCTGAAGACGCTTTGTTCATCTGCCGCTTCATAGTTATCACTGCATCCATATATCATGGGTCAATGAAATACCTCCCTTATGAATCATAGTAGCCATATCAAACCACATACAACGCATGGAGACACTCGAACTCTCTTCGCAGGGACAATGATGAACGCTCGTTATCCTGTGCAGAGGATGGACGACATAGTGATGGCACCGAGTCTCAACAAGACATCCCATGCCAGACAGGCCGCATGTCTCAACTGCAGAAAGAGCAAGGTCCGATGCAGCCGCACGCCAGGGGATGCAGGCTGTGATAGGTGCAGGCAGGCCGCTGTGGAATGCATCGTGCCCAGTCATCATGTTGGCAGGCAGAAAGGAGTCAAAAAGTATAAACCCGTAAGTTGTTGTACTAAGGATCCAGCTGATAATTATTTCAATTTCTAGCAAACGTAAAGGCCTTGAGAAGGCGTTACATCAAATAGAACAGGCTATCAGGCGACCTAAGTCTGATGCACCCGAATCTGATGCTGCACAGAAAATCACATCCTATCTCCAAGACTTACTGAACAAGACACAAAGTAACCAGCTGTACACCGAGGCCGATGAGCTATCAGAGGACACCGACCGGCCACACAGCCCCCATTCTCCCCATGGGGTTGATACAGGTGACGGTTTGTCACTGGACGATGCAGAGAATCCGCTGCAACTACTGGCGCGCGCGTCTGACCTTCAGCTACCACCGGCTGAAGTGCGTAGTGTCCAGAGATGGCGTCCTCTGGAATCATTACAGCCAACAGCACCGCCACAGAATAATAACGCAGAAGACGATTCCTCCATGGCTAGACTATTTTTTGTCCCCGTCAAGGCGCATTTGGACCTTGGCCCAGACATGGACCCCGTCGAGCTAGGCCTCGTCACCCTCGATGAAGCCGAGTCTCTTTTTGTCTTGTATGGTTACATATCTGCCCTCGAATCTACCTGCACAACCTGGGCTCATGCATCATTCTAGTTTTTATCAAGACCTTGCTCATACTCGATGGGGCCTTGATCCCGTCGTCCATACTACGTCTTTTGTACGTTCACAGTCGGCTTTCCTTTTCACATCAATAATGGCCGCGGCTGCTTTGTTCTTACCATCAGCGGCCGCGCTATCGAAGAGGCTGTCTAGACACTGTAAGTCGTTGGCTCAGATGGTCATAACCAAACGGTTCAGATCAGTCGAAATAGTCTTAGCTTTCATGGTGAATGTTCCTTGGATGGCCCATGGTAATTACTTGGGTGACGACGACACTTGCTCCTACATTGCGATGGCCCTTGCAATTGCACTGGATTTGTCTCTAAATAAGATTGTTTTACCATCTACTAGCTTTGACAACGGCGTTATAAGACGGCTTGCCAAGGCCGACTGTATTGACGCAAAGAGAGCATTGCACATGGATGGTTTTGATAATGTCGATCCAAACTCGGAATGGGGCCAGAGGCTGCTGCGACGACGTGAAAGGACCTGGATTGCTTTGTTCGTTTTAGAACGAGGGTAAGTAGCCCTGCTCTGAGTTTTGTATGCCAATCATCCCCTCTATAACTAATGTACCCCTACAGCGTATGTTTAGCTCGCGGAAGAAGCTACACTGTTCCCCAGACTTCCCTCATCGTAAGTTGTGACCGATGGCATGTTTCGAACTTTGCAGACGCGCGTGATGGGCCTATGAATTCGATGGCGGCCCTCCGAAGAAATCTGGTATGTCGTTCTGATACGTGTTGGTTGGTAGATCATGCATCTCAATAAATGCTATATTAGGATGATCTATTCAAGAAGGTCAAGTCCAGTTGCGATAACTACCGGGTCACCGATGCTGGCTCAGAAGCTGCTCAATCGTATACACAATCCTTGCCACGTGTTGATCATATGGGTTGCTAACGAAGGTTTCAGGATTAAGACCATGATAGAAAGTTTCTATGATCGCTGGTATGAAACATGGGGACCGGCGATTGGGGAGGGTCAATGTAAGTTTCCTGGTCGTTGTTGAACCAGGCAGTCTTGTGCTTGGAGGAGGACTGATTCAGGCCAAAGCGTATTCCCTTCCACCGTACGTGGAAATTCTAGTTACCCACACACGATTATCAACGTATGGTGGTGTGATCAATCATCCCACGGCGCCACTTGAGGTAAAGCGTTTCTTCCGAGCGGCCGGCCTTTCCTCAGCGCTGAATGTAATGAGGGCAGCTATCCAAGGAGAATCACGATTAAAATCGATGCCAAACAACACGGTCATTATGATTTCATTCGCCGCATGCTCTGCCCTCAGCCTCAGTGTGGTGCCAACGGATACCAGATCCAGCCTGGCCCCAAGTGTACGGAATTTGATCGAGGAAACTGCAGGCGTACTGGAGCGCATCGGGGCGACCCCCAGTCATAGGAACGGTGCGTCTGTGCTTTACGGACGGTATCTAAGGGAGCTAGTTCGACGAGGCTCCGAGAATCAAAACGAACCACGGATGCCGGCCGAGGCGACCCTGAGATCACCATTAGCCTTTGACGGGTACGGCACTGTGCCCCCAGTGTCGCAACCGCCATTTTCACCTTTATTTTGGTCAGAGCCGCTGCAGTTCTCGGCTATGTCTGATGGACAGATCATCGATGCTGTGAACCGAGCGGGCATCACCTTCGGGACGGGTGTGCCGGATGTTCCACTGGACGATTTAATGAGTTGGGACTGGCTGGATATTGGAAATGTAACTGACTTTGGCTTCTAACAACACTGAGGGGAGAAAGGAGCCGATCCCATCCCGTCGCGCCCAGAAGTAGCTCCGAGCGCCGATCCCGTTTCCTCGACCGGTTCACAAAACAAAGCTCTTGCACTTCATTCCCTTCCCATTGCCCTGTCTTGTTTTCGTTTCTCTTTTCCCTTTCTAAATTCAATTCCCAAAAGGCCTTGAGTGAAGATTATTGGCAATCTACTAAAGACGAAGACAATGACGACAGTACGGGTCTCAGTGTTGTCATTGTCGCGGAGAGCGCTCCCAGTCGCTCGGCCATGGTCCCAATTAAAGACATACTGCAGATCCAGTGTGCCGCTGTTGCCTCGGACGGATATTAAGAAATTTGCTCGATACTCAACAGCTACGGCGGAGCAACTGGCGCGAATGCCGACAATCGACCGTGCTGCATCGAAACTTTTCAGAAATGCGGATGATGCTGTAGCTGACCTTAAAAGCGGATCTACCATCCTTAGCTCGGGGTTTGGACTTTGTGGTGTTGCAGGTGATTAGACATGACCTGTGTCTGAAAACAACGTCTAGGGCTGATATGTGCCAACCATAGAAACTATTATATCTGCTATTCATCGCCGGGGGCCAAAGGACTTGCATTCCCTGACCGCAGTTTCGAACAATGCTGGCGCCCCAGGGAAAGGAGGCCTTTCTACACTGACCCAAGCTGGCCAGGTAAATAGATTGATATTGTCTTACCTCGGAAACAACAAAGCCTTGGAGAAGAAATACTTGACGGGGGATATTGCTATCGAACTGTGCCCCCAAGGAACGTTGGCGGAGCGGCTACGTGCGGGGGGCGCAGGAATACCTGCGTTTTTCACTCCTACAGGAGCTCGTAAGTGTCTTTTTTCCATTCTCTTCCCGTTTGCCTATTCCTTTTTGCCTGCTCACCCTAAGATTGAATATGGTCAAGTTTTGACAAGTACCCGCCAAATTTAGACACATTCCTTCAGGAGGGACAGATCCCCGTTCGTCTGGACAAATCCGGTAAAGTTCTGGAGCATGGCAAGCCTCGCGAGACGAGGATTTTCAATGGGAAGACTTATTTAATGGAAAGTGCCCTCACTGGTGATGTTGCTATCCTTCGAGCATGGAAGGCAGACGAGGCTGGAAATTGTGTTTTCCGGTAAGAATGATCTTGATCTAGCATATACATGCGATATTGATATTAAGTGTTTCTAGTTACACTACCAAGGCATTTAGCCCCCTAGTGGCAAAAGCAGCCACTCTTACAATTGTCGAGGCAGAGAAAATTGTCCCTGTTGGCTCTATAGACCCCAATGATGTAGACTTGCCGGGAATATTTGTGGATAGGATTGTTCCCGCCACAACCCCGAAGTCTATTGAACTCAAAAAGCTGCGGTCAGCCGATGACGCTGATACTATGCAACTGACCAAGGACGCTGCCATGATGCAAAGAAATCGAATTGCTAAGCGGGCGGCGAAAGAGCTTAAGCAGGGATATTACGTCAACTTAGGCGTTGGTCAGTGCAAACCAGCCCTTCATAGTGTGTCCGCGGCTCATAGTTAAATAGGAATTCCTACACTGGCTCCATCCTTTTTGCCAGAAGGTGTCAAGGTCTGGGTACAGTCCGAGAATGGGCTTCTGGGCATGGTGCGTTGGGCTTTCATTGATGCATCCAAACATTAGAAAGGCAGCTGACTGGAGCAAGGGCCCATATCCCACAGAAGACGAAGTTGATCCGTGAGTGTTTCATTTCGATCATCATTTCCTTCTCGTCTAATATCCCCCTCAGAGATATCATAAATGCTGGGAAAGAAACCGTTACCCTGGTTCCCGGCGCTGCAACCTTTGACAGTAGCGAGTCATTTGGGATGATTCGGGGCGGGCATGTAGATGTTTCCATTTTAGGGGTCTGTGAAGTCATTCCTCACCTGTGGACCTCTGTAGAGGCGAGGTTTGTCTAACTGGTCTACAGGCTCTGCAAGTCAGCGCAAAGGGCGACTTAGCGAATTACATGATTCCTGGGAAGGTCTTTAAGGGTATGGGAGGAGCCATGGATCTGATCTCTAACCCTGACCGAACGAAGATCGTGGTAGCTACCAGTCATACGGCCAAGGATGGATCCCCGAAAATTGTGTCAGAATGCGAGCTGCCTTTGACCGGTGCGAATTGCGTGAGCACAATTATAACGGATTTGGTAAGGAGAGGTAAATAGGACAAGGATTCGAATAGATGGACTGACTTTGGTTACAGTGCGTCTTCCAGGTCGACCGGGACAATGGAGAACTATTATTGACAGAGCTTGCTCCTGGTGTCGAGATCGAGGAAGTCCAGAGCAAGACGGGGGCGACGTTCACCGTCGCAAAGCAACTGGAGCTCATGGAGTGATACTGTAGACCGGGGGATCTGTGACACGAAAAGTGAATGGATATTTCACCTTTTTCTTTTGAGAGATGCTCATAATTTCAGGTGAATATATAGATATCAATGTTAGAAAGCTGTGACGCGGTGTGGATCAACCGTGATTATATATGTGCAGTACAATAACGGACTGCTGAGCTTTACGAGCTCGCTGCATTTAGAGTTTGGAGCCCCTAGATGGAGCGAAATTGGATCCTGTCCCTTCGCTGATCGACTCCACGATATCATCCACGCTTTTCAATATCCAAGTATTGCCTTCGTCGCTTGCAAGCCATTTAGCCCCCTCCTCGCTTTCGACGTCCCCCACCCAGGTCCCATCCTCGAGCGCTTTGCGCAGCCCAAATACATGTGATGTCACCTGCGGGCCAACGCCTGTTTGAGCACGCAGGCATGCAACGGCGACAATTGAAGTTGAAATTCTACCCGCAGTTGCACCAGTACGTCGATTAGCTGGATCTGACAAGAGCGCTCCATAATGACTGTTCAAGATATGGACGGGTAGATCAGGATGAGAGTCGGCTAATTTGCTGTATAGCTTTGACTCAAATGGGCGATAAATCGAGTCCCACAAAGCGCGGCCGCGGTGGGCAATCTCATTGATATTCTCCAGCGTTGGGGCTCGGGTGGGAGACCGCGACAGTTTCGCAGTGACTGAATCCGGAAGGCTGGCCTTGAAGGTGTTGAGACAGTTGATGGTGCGAGGGATGCCATTGAAGCTAATACACTTCAGGCCAACCTCCCGCATCAATTCAGCAACAGCTACACCCTCATCTATGGGCTGGGAAGTTGTGGCTAGTTGGAAGAGAATGGCAAGGGACTCGGGGGAGTTCATCGTCATCGTGGCGGCTGTCTAGGAGGAAATGAGTATCTTCTGGAGTGAATGTGTTCCCCCCTCCCTTTTTGGTGGTATAGAAGACCGAGAGTGCGGTACTAACCGACAAAGCTAGCCAGGATGGCTGCGAGACATTGTTCGATTGTGCCGTCTGTTGAATCTTCTGGTAAACGGATCGGATGTTGGGTGGAGCTGGAACCGTATTCGGGCGTGCTTTCGGGGCGTTGATCAGTGCTTTCAAATTGTTGGGTAACTTGGGCATGTTGTTCTGATTCACTTAAAGCCGGCGAACTTGTGGTTGGAGGAAAGTTGAAGAAGAAAGAAGGCGGGGGATGAACCTATTCATGTTTGGATTCTCGAATTGATGCCTCGGCACTAGAAATGGATACCGATGAGACTTTTGGTCCCGAGTGGCGCCGATACCCGTTCAGCGTATACCGCATGTAAGGTACCATACATACATACATACATACATACATACATGCACTATCTTACAGTATGCATGGTACGAATACTACCTACCCCACGCTAAGCTTTCTTAGCCTGGGGAAAAGCAAAAGAAAGGAAAAGAAAATGCGGGGAAAGAAAGCCGTATTTGCTTGTTTCTCTTTTTTCTTTTACTTCGAAGGCCAAAAGGGCCACCAGAGAGAATCGGTTGTCAAAAGTGGCCCCCGAGAATGCTGATCCATGTTTGTCGCATTCCTTCAACCCTATATATATACATATATATCTCTCTCTCTATCACACGTTTGTCTCATTCTGACTCGTTCTTGAAGAACTTTGATGGTTTTCTCACCCCCGTATCATGATGGAGTCCATAAAGCAAAGCACAGAGTTGGTTGAAGATGCGAAGCCCACATTACTTACGGGGGCAATTGCTGGTGACACAACCCAGAAGAGGTTGATCCGGAGTATTCTTTTCAAATTGGATACAAGGTAGCTTGCATAGAGTACCTAGACCTCCACAGAATTGCTGAGAAATTGTCTCGACAGGATTCTTCCAATCTTAGCCATGCTTTTTCTATGCTCTTTCTTGGATCGTACAAATGTCGGCAATGCGAAGATCCTCGGCCTCGAGGACGACCTCAACATCACTGGTCAACAATATGATATAGGCTTGGCAGTTTTCTATCTGACATACATATGCAGGTATGTGAAGAGCCAACATCATCGCATGTATATCCATGCGCCACAATTCGTTTAGGCTAACCGGGACACTCCCGACGTAAGCGAACTCCCGAGCAACCTCATTCTGAAGAAGGCATCACCGAAAATTTGGCTACCGTTGCTCACTATGGTTTGGGGTGTCGTCACTATGTGCCTCGGCTTTGTTCGCAATTTTGCGGGTTTTGTGGCTGTCCGTGCTATTCTGGGCGTTGCGGAAGGAGGATTACTCCCTGGGATGGTAGGCATGTCCTTCCTTCCCCTTCGTTATACGAGACTGATACGATTAGGTACTGTATCTATCGTTCTTCTACAGACGAGGGGACCTAGCCTTGCGTATTGGATTGTTTTACACCGCTGCGTCGTTGTCTGGTGCTTTTGGAGGTATGATTTTGTATGAAGTTGATCTTCTCCCCATCTTCCCCATGGAACTCACGTATGATGATCCATACTAGGGCTCTTAGCTCGTGGACTGGCCGAAATTGGCTCTCGGGGCGGACTGGAGGGCTGGCGCTGGATTCTGATTATTGAGGGCCTACTGGTAGGCAATTTTATACATGAGAAAGATGGCACTGGCCCACCTTAACATTAAGCAGACATTCTTATGCGGTTGCCTCAGTTATATTGGTCTCCCAAATAGTTTAGAAACCGCGACGTTTTTGACCCCCGAAGAACGGTCCTTTGCACAAGAGAGGATTATGCTTGATGACCCATCCGCACCCCAGACGTATGTCTTCCTCTCTGCCCCGTATGAATTGCAGGGTCAGTTGCCTTGTACCGGACATGCTAGGAATGCGGCCCCCCCTCTCCCCAATTTCTTGATTATTTCTTTTTCCTTTCCTATCCAAGCAATTGTGCTAACAGGAAAGAAGTTCCTCGGGAGATGAATCAGAGACCCTGAGATGGTCTGAAGTGCGAAGGGGACTGCTAGACCCGCAGATGTGGTTTTCTGCAGCGGCGTACTTTGCCATATTGTCCGGATTGTACTCGTTCGGGCTGTTTGTATGTTTGGTTGATCTACAAACTTCTCCAGGAGATAACTGATCAGAGGCCTGGTCTTATCTAGCTACCTACTATTATCGACGAAAGTGGTTTTGCAACCGACCCAAACGCCGTGCAGTTGTGGACGGTGATTCCATATGCTGTCGCAGCCGTCTTAACAGGTAGGTCAAGTAAACTATAGACCGCGATAATGATGGGATTAACGAGCAACAGTATTTGTGGCTTTTATCTCGGATCGCTTGAAGCTGCGAGGCCCTATTATGCTTTTCACTCTGCCTATTGCCATTGCTGGGTACGGAGCTATTGCCAATATCCAGTCTGCCAAAGTCAAGTATGGAATGACCTTCCTTATGGCCACTGGCATGTATAGTAGCGTCCCATGTATTCTGGTGTGGAATACAAATAATTCAGCTGGACACTATAAGCGTGCGACAACGTCAGCGATGCAGCTGACGATCGCCAACTGCGGTGGTTTTGTTGCTAGTAAGTTGGTCTGGTTGTGGGCCTCCCAGAAAGCTATGCACTAACGAGCGACCGTCTAGCGTTCAACTATCCTGACCAGGACAAACCCCAGTATCGCCGTGGTCACACCATCATTCTAGGCCTCCTTGTTTTTGCATGGTTCATGTAAGTACATACGTGCTATGTCGGATCTAGATGACGGCTAACCTTTCACCGTAGGGTTCTACTTAACATCTTGTATTGTGCCAAGGTAAACAGGGACAAAAAGAAGGGTAAATACGCACAGTACATGGGTTATAATGATGACAGAGACCCGGCGTTTAAGTTGATGCTGTGATATGAGGAGCATCGGATGAACTCCGAGAATTTGTACCTCTTTTTCTTTTTTTTTAAAAACAACCCTCCATAGAAATATATTTATAAATGTACTAAACTGTAAACGACCAGTTCCGCACCGGGCAAATTTCCGTGGTAGGATTTCGCACCAATTAATGTAATTCATGTAGTCAACAGATCGATCTAGTTGACTGGAACCATTCCCACCCCGCAAATAAAGGGAAGGGATGGTGTGTATTGGAAAGCCCTTTTCTCACAGCCTGATAGAACTGACCCGCCTATCAGGAAAATGTACGCACATATTTATAACTCGGCCCAGCTGCCCCCCTCTGGTGGCAGCGTCCCAAACACTCCTTTCGCGCATCTTACTTGAACAAAGTGATGTTGTTGAATATGAGATCGATCATTTGCAGGGTCCTGGCTCTTGTAGCATGTGCTACGACAGTCTGGGGTAGCTTGTGCTCCGAAACGTGGTCCAAAGAGGCATGTCAGCTCTTTTCAGAATCGATGGACTATCTAGATCGAATATATGACCCGATAGCCGCGTATGTCTTCAGCCCTAGTGCGGCCACAGCTCTGCGTCACGACACAAGGGCGTCCGTCTGGTACGCAGTGGGGTTGTTGGCTCGGAACCAGAATGATGATGTGGCGCAGGCGATGGCAATCATCCAGAATGTGATCGAAGCGCAGTTCAAGGACCCTACGGATCAATGGTGGGTCTGTGGTTGAACGTTGAGTGCTGGCTACTTGCTCACCTAGACAGGTATGGAGATTACCCCGTGTACCCCGAGGAGCCCACCGTGGGTACTTCGGCGTATCAATCGAGCTTATATGACACTTGGGACCCCAACTGGAGAGGCTTTATTGGGACGGCCTTTATCATCGCTTTGGAGGAGTTTCCCCATCTGGTCCACCCGGATGTGACACAACTCATGCTTGAATCCCTTTACAATAGCACCATTGGAGATAGCTACCGAGTTGGAGGAGTCCACGGTGACAATCTATATCCCTCATATACTAATCCGGTAAGAGATGACTTGGCTTCGTGTGGTACAAAGATTGAGCTTGTCTGATCAACATTGATGAAGGCATTGATGAGAGCCATTGTGAGTGGTTGGACGGGCGAGAGATACGCAGATGCCAACATGACGCTGGCCGGAGAGAATTATGCGAATGAGATTATTGGTCTTTTTGACCGAGCCAACACTCTATCGGAATTCAACAGCGCGACGTATACTGGCGTCTCTTTGATTGCGTTGACGATGTGGACAAAGTACGCTGCAGACAGTTCAGTGATGAAAGCAAAAGGAAAGGAAATGTTGAAAGCGACCTGGAGAAACATTGGCGATTTATATCACGCAGAGCTCAAGAATCTTGCGGGTCCATGGGACCGCTCCTATGGATTCGACATGCAAAAGTATTTCGGAATTATGTCCGCGCACATCTGGACCCTGGTTGGGAAGGAATCCTCACCTGTTATTGACAAGGTATAAGATGCTTCCTACGCACCGGGCTTCTCGAGGCTAACCGACTAGGTTTACATGATGTCTCATAACGCTGATTTTGCCATTTCTCCGCTTGTGGCTATACTCTCGAGCTTTCATAACTCATTGGTCCCGGCCACGGCAGTAGATGCTCTAAGGACCTTCCCTGGGGAGCACATGGTCATCACTTCAGCACAGTCAATCCCCTACGACTATTCCCCCCGGAACATCAGTGCGTGGTTAGGCGAAAGGATAAGCGTGGGAGCAGAAAGTTTCAATGAGACTGTTATAGGTGGGCCGGCTATGAATCCGTCTACATTCAACTCGGCGGTGGTCCAGTGGAGTACTGGAAGTGGAATTGGTTGGATTACAGTATGCGCCAATTCCCTACTCTAGGTGGCACCAAAGGACTACCTAACATAACATCTTATAGTTATATGCAACAGAGAAAGCTCTCGACGCAGTCGTGGGACCAGGTTATCTTAACCTAACCTACCCACAGGGAACTTCAGACTCCCAGTTCCAATTCTTAGTCTCTCCGTTTGCCCAGAAGAAGGATGTTGCAGGCTGGGAAGATCTGGTAGGATTAAATGTCAGAGTGACCGGCACTTTTGACCCGAAGCTGAGGGTATCATACAGTGCAAGCGATGCTGCTATAAAGTATGTTCTTTGGCGACTTGGGACTTGACCCACGGAGGCTAACATACTCCCAGTGACTTCATGTACTGGAACCTCACATACTCAATGCCAGTGAATAGTACTGCGATTCCAAATATATTGTTGGAGGTGGATTTGGCGTGACTAATTACCTTCAATCAAGAAACGAACTGAGACGGCTGATTCAGAAGATCACATTGAGGGGTTGCAATTGGAGTCTGTTGGAAGGATTTTTCTAGCAAAATCTTTAGTAACATAGATACAGTCATATTTCTGGGCTTGCTGCTATAATGCTGGTCTGAATGTGCTCCCACTGTAAAACACGGCGGGAAAGGACAAAAAATAAAAAAAAAAAGGAAAAGAAAGAAAATCAATAAACAGCACGTTCCGAACTCTATTTCCGTCTTCTTCTACTTTATACTGCGGACATAAGCTATCGCACTCATCGAAATGCATGGTGGCATCAACACACCCACAGATAGGAGGATTTCAGCTCAAGTGCAACTCAAGCACTTTCGCCATCCGGAGCAGATCTCGGGCGACGGACCGGCTCCGTTCCGGCAAAACTGAGTAGCATGCCGATATCATAGACGGCCTTCAAAATACCCGCAATGGTAAAGGAAAGACCAAAGAGACCATGGTTCGATAGCACCCCGGTGATGAGTGGCCCTAGACTCTGACTGCTAGTCTTAACCACATTAATGGCACCCATGATAGCGGTGCGCTTGTCTGAGGGAAGCGCCGCAGCGAGGAAAGCCGAGCGCGGTGCCACATCCATGTTCTGGGTACAGGCCCGGAGCACCAAAAAGGTCAAGGCTAGAGGTAAGATATTCGGAACCGGAATAAGAGCCAGACAGATGGCAGAAGGGAGGTGAGTGAAGACCATCGTCTGTATCCTCTGATTAGCTTTGGTCCCGCCGACAAAAGATTCCTGGACGATGTCGCTACCTTGACATTACCAATGCGCTTGGCAATGGAAGAGGCTACCAACATGGACGCAGCGGCGATAATGCTTGTAGTAAAGAAGATGGAACCGAGCTCGCCCTCCGGCAGGGAGAACTTGCGTTTGAAGAAATAAGTCATCCACGACCTGCAACCGTTAGTATGGCGTCCTGCAGTGATTGTAACGAACTAACACGGCTATCCGATGAAGTACGTACAAAGATGCCAAGCCCGACGCGAAGGAGTCGAGAGCAAATAGAATGAAGAGCCTGACGACCAAGGCCACGAGATCTCTGTCACCCAGGAAAGAAAAGAAGCCTGTCTTCTTTGGAGGCTGCTCGCCGCTGGCCCTCCCACCCAGGAGAGGCTGGGTCTCACCGTTCTCGCCTTGCTGATCCTGCCGCTGAGCAGGCTTTTGTTTCTCTGCCTCCACGTGGTGACTCAACGTGGCAGCGAGAATGAATTTGAGAGCACCGATAGCGGCGTACGCAAAAAAGACTATCTGACAGGCAGCGATAAATGGCCACCCCCGTTTAACTTGGAGAAGATTGATGGCCCACCCGCAGGCCATCATGCCCAGAGCCGTGCCTGCGGTGCCGATCAGAGAATACCAGGCGAATATATCGCTCAGAGATTCATGAGGCGTAAGATGAGCCAGAGTGGACTCTTCAACGGCCCGGAAGGGCCCAATTTCATTTCCACTGTTGGCAATGTAAGGTTATATATATGAAGAATTCGAACAAATTCCCAGGGCTTACCTTGGGCTGATCACCCCAAGAACTGCTGCTGCCAGAAGAATCCAGAAATTGTCGAATAAGGCGAAAATGACACCACTGCCTACCATCAACACTGAGCCTAGCAGCAGAACAGCTTTGCGGCCCATCGCATCGGCGAAAAGGGTCAGGAAGAAGCTAATGACCACATCCCCGACCAGAGTTAAGGTCATAAAGAGACCAATACGGGCATCGGATATGTTTAACGAGGACAGGTACGAGGCTAAAATGAGCGTCGAGCCACCATAAGCAAATAACCGAACAAATCGCTGGGCGCAAAGCAATTTCACATCTAGCGAGGATTTCCAGAGAGAGAGCAGTCCCAATTCATTCAAGACTTTCGTGGGCAGTCGAATTCGATCTTGGGAAGAATCTCTGGACATGGTGAAGGAGATTGGCGATGATGCTCTCTCTCTTCTCTCTCTCTCTCTCTTCTCTCTCTCTCTCTCTCTCTCTCTCACGCGCGTACGTAAAAGACGGTAAAATCTAGACAAACTAGGCTGCCTAGAAAGAAGACAGTTCTATCAGCTTAGTGAAATGAAGGCCCGTTCGGTAGTTTAGTAAGTTCTTGGCATGATAGGACATAAATCGAGAGAGAGAACGCATAAATACCTCGTATAACGATCATGACTAATCCCTTGCTTCCATGCACAACATCCCTTTACTTAGTTCGTAGCTATAGTACGTGTTGAATACGTCTTTTCCTTTAGTAGAGTCGCACATGACGAGTTAATGACCCCTAGATTCGCCTGGGAGAACGCCCTGAGAGAAAAACCCAGGCGATGGATAACTGACTACCATGACTGCGCCTCTTCTTCCCTCACCCAGAGGACTTTATACAATAACAGATACATTTTATAGGACAAAGAAAAGGAAAAAGCAAACAAAAGGGGGTCTGTGTTACTCGAAAGCCTTGACCAATGAATGAAATATGACAAGAAGCCAAAGAAAGATCCTGAGTGCGAACCTTGGGAACTAACTGGACCTCATTAAATCATGACCCTGCGTGACGAAATCTCAGGTAATTTATCCTTCTCCATGAGATCTCCCACAGTCTCAGCTCTTATACCCATTTCTACCGTATCTTATTCGCGTTCTTTACACCCGCCCCCGACTTTAACTAATATCTGTGTACGCACTGTACAAAACGATGGCGTCGCAGACCACCTCGAGTCTCTTGACTCTCTATCTCACACTCGGTAGCTTCTGCCTGGGCAAGACAGCCGATATGTCGGCTTTTAATAACCCCAGTCATGGGCCACCGGCCACAGATTTTGCTGCAGCAGACTCGCTGCCGATCTCAGTCCTTCGGGCAGCGGCTGCAGCAGCTAGCGTGGTTCCGAAGGACGCAACATATCCCTTTACCCTGGGTAACTCGGAAAAGTCTACCATACACAGCGACTGGGTTTCCTTTAAAGAGGTGCGTTGAATCCAAGAGCCCCGCGCCAGTAGGCTCACTGCTGACCTCCTGAACTCTAGGGCGCTGCTTTATCCTGGGTGGCTGATATGGATGTGGATTGCGATGGAGTAAACCATAAATGCGAGGTAATTGGCAAGCCATTTGCGACACATGTACACCCTCTGATATGCTTCTTCCAGGGAAATCAAGATGGCCAACCCCAGACAAATTGGGGGGCTCTGTCTGCATATGCAGTGCCTTACATTGTGATTCCCGATAGGTTCCTTGCTGCAAATAAGGATATTCTGCCAGGGAATAATATTGCAGCTGTGATTTGGTATGTTCTTCTTCCCTTGTGCCAATACTCATCTAACCGGCGATTCTCAGTAATGAAAAGATGTACTATGGGGTCCTCGGCGACTCTAATGGGGATGATCCCCAAATTACCGGTGAAGCGTCATGGCTGATGGCGAGGACATGCTTCCCCAAGGAGAATCTACAGGGAAACAATGCCCATTCGACTAAAGATGTCACCTGTAAGTGTTCTTACCGGCGAAACGTCCCAAAGAAGGAGCTGCTCACGAACTGTAAAGATATTCTTTTCACTGGCAACCGTGCTGTTCTCCCTGAGAACGTCATGGGCAAAACCTATATCACAGATTTCGACACCCTGAGAACTATGGGTGACAAGCTTGCCAGGGCTCTTGCCTCGAACTTGGCCACGCCAAATTCATCCGAATCTGCAGCCGCTGCAGGCTTATGGGCTGGGCGGGAAGGTACGTATCATTCTAAAAAAGGAACCTTGAGGAGCACTGTCTAACTCCTGCCAGGCCCAGTGATGATGATTGCTGTGTTCTTCTGCACCGTAGCGGTCATGTTGGTGTTGTGATACATGGCAATGATGACGAGAGATAATCACGAAGGTGAGCTCTAACATCCTCTTTCCCTCCCTTTTCTGGTCATTTACTAATCCTGTCAAGGTGAAGCGATTTCGGATAGATCTTGCTGGAATGCGATGGCTGCTTGGTGTTTTTATTTTTGGCATTCAGTCTCGGACAAGTCCTAGAAGGTGATGCATGTTACAAGGGTGGAAGCTACTTGGAGAATTTGTTATATGCTGGGATCCTTGACACAGTTGTTTTTGCATGAAGGCATAGATTGTGTCTCTCTGACCATGTTTCTGCCAGGAAGTTAGTTCATCGTGATGCTGCCCTGGTATGGATACATACGTATGAACATTCTACAAAACGAATTTTACTATTGAATAGATCCACCTTCGGAAGACACTATACTATACTATACTATACTATACTATACTACGTAGTAACTAGTAGACTACATACTATGGATTCTCTTACGTATCCGAGACCGATCGATATCTTATCAGATTCAGGAAAGTGGATCCTCGTATTGATTCGACTCCCCCGCCTTTTTTGATGTTTGAAAAAAAAAAGGCAAGTCATTCCGGAACAACCGACTCCAATCGAGCTCCCATGCTCAACACCTCTGGGATACCTTTCCCAATTCTCACCACTCTAGGCAACGGATAGAGGCAGCTTTTGCCATGTCAACCACCCGACCAAGGTCCCTCGGAGGCTGTGCCACATGCCGTAGCCGTCATGTGAAATGTGACGAAACTCGTCCCTCATGCTTGGTGTGTCGAAATTTGGGCCTGGCCTGCGAAAAGTACGAGATTAGGCTCGTGTTTGATGCGATTGATACGCAAGGCTCACGATGCCGTCGACCTTTGTTCACGGAAGACATGCGGCAGAGGATGAGTGAACAGCTGGTAGACAGTGTGAATCCAGATGACGCAGCCACTTTGTTGTTTCGGATTGATGATCGGTGCGAAGAACAGGAGCAGCATCCCGATAGCCATTTCAATACTTGCCTTGGGCCATTTGGTGCCTTTCGCGCACCTCAGCCTGAGCTCAGGCTTACTGAAGCGCTGGCATGCCCTTCCATGACGTCCCCACCATTTCAGCATGTTCCTATCGCGGATGATTTCAACACGGTGTTTGAGGGTGCCTTGATCAATGACCCTCTTATGGAATGTCTTTTTGGGGGAATGGATGTAAATACCGCAGGCGACTTCCAAATGGAAAGCTTCTTCAACACCACTGGGACAGAAAATCACGAAATTTCACCACAGCAGTCCGTGACTGAGGGCTCAGACATGTTGATGGGACTGCCATCGTTGTCCCAACATATCCAGTACACACCGACTATTCCCAGCCTGGCTCCTCCGGATGCGCCTTTTCTCTTATCAGTATATAAAAACCAGGTGATCAGATTGTTCTCCCCGGTCCAATCCAGAAAGTCTCCCTGGCAGATTCTGCATGTGCCGAGTGCCATGGGAACTTTCGCTCAATTGACCATGGGAGAGCAACCAGGCAATGCACGGTTGTGTATCTTCTATGCAATTCTCGCCACTGGTGCTTACATGCAGCGCGCAACTTCAACATCGCAAGGGCATCGTGAATACTGGCAAAAGCCGTCAGAATCATATGCTGTTTCCGCGCAGAACTATCTCAAGATGGCGCTTCGAGATATGTCAGTTACCCTGAAAAAGAGTAAATACAAAGACATCCTCATCGCTTTGATGTGTATGAACACCGTCTTCGTAAGTGACCGAATATCTCATCGGTATCTCTTCTGATATAGAAGTAAACAGATGAAAATTTTGTGAGCCAAGACTAATCAGCTACTTGGAAATAAGCAGGCATATCAGGGTAATGAAGATCGCATTAGGAGATGTCTCCTGGACTGCGAAAATTGGATTCGCTTCCGCGGTATACCCAAGACACGTAAATCACGGAAAGTGCGGCTGTTACATCACTGTTATGTGTATCTCCGCATCTTCTACGAGAGCACCTCGGTATCACACGTAAGGGGCTCCAGTGTACAACAAGAAACGGATGCATCGCCAGATACCGTTACGTCCGTGGCTTCTAGTCGCTCTTTTCGTCTTCGACAATGGGAAGGCCGACTCGATCAGAGAATGAATGAACTGAAAGAACAGCATCTGGGTGAGAATGACATTCATCTTGAGATTCCCGGCCGATGGGATTCTACCATGTACCCTCATGCGTTTGCTATGCCAGAGACTCTTTTATTCTTATTGTCTCAAGTGACGCGCCTCGGGAATGAGCGAGACATGTCCGATCTAGACGGCGGGTCAAGTATCCTGGACTTTAGACAGTTTTCTTCACGAGCGCGTAGTCTCGAACGGTGTATATGTACATGGAGACCTCCTTCCACCCCTTTCCACGACGAAGACGACGAAGACGTGAATAATAATGGTGACTTTCAGACCAACTCTACACTGAGTAATCATATGGTTCTTGCTTTGCACAAAGCACTGCTGATCTTCTTCTACCGGCGAATATACGATGTGGATCCAACAATCCTGCAAGATAAGGTCTGGCAGATTCAAGACTCTTTGTCGCGATGTGATTGCGGCGATATCCCTACCGCCCCTTTGCTATGGGCTGCATTTGTCGCGGCATGTGAAGCGCTTGACCCGGCCCTACGAGACTGGTTCACAAACTGGTTTAATAGGTCGTTCAAGGCAAGTGGGTTACAGAACTTCAAGTTCGCCCTGAATATAGCCAAGCAAGTGTGGGAAAAGCAAGGGCAATCTTTGAGTAGTGACAATAGTACTAGCTGGGCGCAGGTTATGCGGGACAGCGGCTTAGGTATGTTTTATGTTTGAAAGATTCAAAACAGGAGGAAAAAAAAAAAGAAAAAGGAAAGAAAGAGAGACATATAATCAAGATGCTCTTTTACTAGGAAGCATCATCAGCCTCAACTGAAATGCAGCTCACGAAAGCCTGACACACCCTCGAGGCTAGATGCTTTAAGATTCATGAGTGGCTTATTGTAGGAACCTCGCATCTGAAATTTCGAGCTCTATTTCGTAGTCTGGTCGGAATTCATGGTATAATGCCTTCTGTTTGTTTGTTAGTCGCCTTTTGGCACTGAATACCACGGGAAATTGTCTGTTTCAGGAGGCGAATGGCCAGGCTACTCTATTTACCTATGGGCAAAGCCCAAACGTGAGCCCATTTCTGAGCATTGTCATACTCACCCCTGAATCCGGCGAACTATATCAAGCTAACGGAAGACATTCAAGTCCAGGTGGAAGCTGCCCGAAACAGCAGCAGAATAGAAAGGTTACATGGACGGGGCTGTCTGGAGTGGTGAGACAGGAGATTCGGGGGGAAATCGGTGGCCTCAGCAAGCCCTGGGCAAGTCACTTATAGCGGCGGATACGATGCATATAGTGTCGAAGGTCCCACAGAAACCTTTTTATTCAGAAAAGAAAGTGACCTGAGAGGATGTCGGACGCACCGCATAGGCGTAGATGAACAAATCATACCTAACATTGAAGCGATAAACATCGTACGATTCGCATACAAGACCACCACAACTTCAATATGATCCTGCTACGAGTGTGCAACCGGCTACCCGCGACCTGCTACTACTCTGACTAACTAGTGAAAGGAGTAGCGAACGCGGTATAGTTGTATCACCTAACGTCGTCTCCGGATGTAATGGGATGACTCCCACAAGAAACACGACAGGATATCAAAGTTGGCCAAGTCCACCTCACACTTACATTGAAGAATTGCCATGCTCCTTTATTATATTATATAGGTCTGTATTGCAGTTGTAATGGATGCCCAAGCGAGCGTCCAAGACACCCCGGGAAACGTCTTTAGTGGCTACATATAATACTGATGATGGAAGTTGAACAATGTGATAATGAATGTACCACGGTGATTTATCAGATGGTGATACAGTGACACCGGACAAGTGAGAAGGAACAGAAACACCATGTTCCTAATATTGTCAACCCTGGAGCACTCATATCCCCTTCGTTTAGGCTTTGTCGATTTATGTCAGAAAAGCATGGCAGGTGAAGTTCAGCTACCCCAGACGCTTCCGGCGCCCCGCAAAAACGCAATACCGGACACATGCGGCAGCAACAAGGAATCGACCGAGAATGTGAAATTGGAGTGTGAAGACACTCCTCAAGGACCCGCTCGTGCCGGCTCCGGTGGTGAACCCGCCTATCCAACTATGAGTGACGTGAGTGAGTCAGAGGCCTGCTGGGACTACTCGGAGGAATTTTGTACAGAATTGGAAGAGCCACGTCCTATCTGGGAATGTACGTATCCTGAATGTTATCTCTTACTGGCCGCGACGACTGATATACTCGGTAGCTGAACTTCGCTGCGACTGGCCTGATGATGGTGATGATGAAAATTGGATTGTCGATGAATTAGCAATATGGAATGTACAGCAGAAAGAAGAGAACGTACGCCCTTCACTACAGGGAACTGAAGAACACCAACCATTGCAGCAAGGGGAGGTTAAGAGTGGTGTTAACGAGAACGTATCAAATTGATAGAAATCGCTGCTAGCTTTCCTAGTTCCTTGCTATGGGGCCCTCGTCATATCAAAATTCGACAGTCACCCAGAAGCATCTCCTACACTCTTTTGTTTACATTGATTTAATTAGCCACCAAGGGTGATTTGCTAGCATTAGCCACGGGGTTCTACAATTCCATCTAGACCATGTTCACGACCATGTAGCGCTGTATTATCAGCACGATAGCTTGATTCCACCTATTCTCATATCTATACATGTGGATATTTTATACATTTGAATCTATTTCAGGAACTCTCGAGGCAAAATTTCAGAAACAACATATGTCCAAAATTCGACAACGTGAGATGAATGCTCTTCTTTCTTGGAGTCAATCTCGTCAAGATTGGCGTCTATGAATATGGAACACCATCTCCTACCTGCTTTCCAGTGGGGTATTCACCAAAACAAGCCTCCTGGTACTTGGCATTCTCCTTCAGAGTCGGGACGCCACCCAAGAACCCATCGACGGCACAGAAACCATTTTGAGAATCCTCACATCCGAGAAGACCATCCAGAGGGAGTGGGGCATTGTTAAGCACAAAGCGGATGTATTTCTTTGTGTCGCGCATGGAGTCTAGGCGCGGGTTGACATAGAGGATTGGATCCAAAGAGTCAAAAGAAACATTGCTGGGACAAGTCCAGACCTCAGACATGAATCGTGCGCCGAACGGAGTCAGGTCATTAAGGGCAAATGTCCGGTTGGAGGGTGCGTGGTCTACATTGATGGGAAGACCATGAGGACCGTACTTGAAGTGCTCAAGACCGAGAGCGGAAATAACCGAGAGGATGATATCATCGTGGGACATATCCATATAGAATGGCTGGTTCATGGGGAACTGGGCGGTGTTGTCATCGTAGGTAGAGTTGATGCTGGTGTCACTAGAGTGGATCAGTTTTCCCTCGAGCCTGGCTGCGAGCTCCAAGACGTAGCCGATGCCTTGGGCACGGCCGGTGGGGGAGCCGAATGCGAAGTTGCCGTAGTACTGGATGTCGACATTATACGCAAAGTCCTTCCACTCCTGCTCGGTGAACAAGGAGCAGAAAAACGAGCCCCCTAGACTGGTGTTTTCATAAACACAGAGGTTTTGCATTGCGAGCACATCGTAGGCCGTCAGATTGAAGTCCTCGGGAAGGTAACTGGCGAGTCTGGAGAGAGCATTCTTGGTGTATCGAGGAATGAACACCTGGGCAGACTCATCGCTGGTTCGGAGAAAGTCAGATAGCCTGCCCATAGTTGCGCCCAACGGAGACAGCAGATTTTGAGAGTTACTCACCCAGCAGTCTTGTCACCGAGACAAGACACATAAGAAGCCAGAGTATTATTGAAGAAACCAGTGGTCTCTGGAATAACAACCAAATCATACTGGTCATAGGAGCTATTGGCACCACTGTTACCAAAGAAACCACCTGTTCCAGTTTGTTAGATTCAATGGCTTCTATCTTGGGGATGGTTGAAAAGCTTACTGAGCCACCAGCGGGCACTTTCCAGAATACGCCCCTGAGTAGTGGTACGGAATACGGGCTTTGGCCGTGATGTACCATTGGGATAAACATTCAGGGATTCATTCCAGGCTGCCACATTATCACGGCCAGGGCGGTACAACAGCCTGCCGTATTTGATCCAAAAGTCGGCACCGGAGGCATCTTCAGTAGCGGCACCGTTTTCCATCAACGTATTTTCTCCAACCACATACTCCCAGTCGTTTAAGAACTTCAGAGGGCCTTTAGCCACCATCTTTCCTGGCCTGGCTTTGGTATAGTTGACCAACTTGGAGGCAAAATCTCCCATGCCTCTTCCGTCTAAGAGATTGCTGGTCGGAAACCGCTCGGCGTGGCGATGCAGCACATGGACTTGTGACAACTCGCAGCCCTGCGGCGTTCCCTTGGGAACTCCGAAGCCATCGGCATCCTTGTAAGGACTCAAGTTGGCCCAGCTTTTGGTCATATCAAAGCCCGATGCATAAGTAGCACCTGTTGGGGCAGATACAGGGCCCGACGAACTGGGCGAGACATGGGGTGCAGCAGAACCCACGCCCGCCAGAGCAGTCAGGTATACGCCAAAGGCAATGTTCTTCATGGCGAGTATGTTAGAACAGATCGCCAATCCGAAAAAGGTGGTGAGAAGGGATGATGGCGATTATTGTCGTACGACTGGCAAGAACAACTGCGAGGGAGGAACCTCTTTTATAATCATTTTCTCACATTACATGTGATGGTTGCTTCGCTCGGGATCCTCTTTCGTATAGGCCCGCCAACGGCCCAAAGGCGCCTTTTGCCGATCGATAGATATGCCCCGAATATCCCGCATTTTGGTCTCCACCGGTATAACTGTGACTAATATGAATGGGGGTGCCGGGTGGGCTGAGTGCGAAGCTTTGTGAGGATGCTCTTGGTAGTATACCATCACGAGAAACCCAGCGATGCCAAAAATTTCCACCGCCTTGTTTGTTCCACAATATGCTGGAGGCCGATCTGCTTGGAATACGGCAGGCACCGACGGTCGTTCTCCGAAACGAAAGTACTATCGGATTCTTGTCGACGGCTTGTGCCCGGAGAGAGGCTGCCAAGGAGTCTCCACATGGGGTAAACGCCATCGGAATTTTGTCTCCATTCTCCACACTTCTCGTAAGGCAAAGGCACGTAGGGTTACATTCAAAAGGAACGGGGAAAGAAACGGCCGGCGCAAACCAAGGCACTGCCTGCGTGGTTGAACCTGGATCGCTCAAGCTTTGCAACCAGTGCCAATGGCTTGACACTATTTCGCACGAAGAACTCTTTAACATTACTAAATCGCCACTGTAGAGGGAAACATTGCCGAGCAATTCTCTTCACAGCTCTCTTAACAGCAAACTTCTCTTGCTGGGTCACGTTCTCTTATATTTCCTCGGTAAACCGGTGGATGAAAAGGTTGGGACCGTCTAATCTCGTCTCATCCACTGAATATTTAGTCTGATTGTGAGACTAGGCTGACGCTCCTTCGGACAAACCTCTTTCGACTATCCGTAAGAGGAAGGCCCTGAGATAAGGGGTAAACATGAATAAAAAAAAAGGTAGAATTTGCAGTGATGCCAATAGATCGTTAGGATGCACTTCATGTCGACCGGCCGAAGTTGGCATAGTGAGGCTTGCCACGGCGTTTCTAGAAAACGCATCTGGTTGGACCACCAAATTGGGTGTAAACACTGCGCCCATAGATATATCTTACAGAAAAGGCCTGCAGAAACAGCAGGAATTGATTCATAGTCGCGCAGATCCAGTGGCAAGACCCTGATACAGCTGAACACACATCCTTGACGTTTCACAGCGTGGCCGGGGCTGACATCTCGCTGACCTCTTCAAATTCAGTCGAGTGGCTCTTGTATAGCTTCTATGATCTAAGTTATCACCCTTTGGGAGTTCAATCAGACCACAAATGGTAATCGAGGTTTCATGCTAGGCATCATGGTGGTTTGTAATAATAGCGACGGTTTTCGATAAGCCGTACCGTTCTATACAAAAGGTGTAATCCCATTTGTTCCCCTTAAGGAACGTAGAAGGCCCTGCAGAATGGGTATATTCCAAGCGACCTGTTAGCGGCTGCTGCACTAATCCACCCACCTTGTTGCTCATGTACTTCGTATCGTTAAAACACCGAAGCGTCGGCCCTTCCACATTCTAGGGGCTAACATCGTTCTCAACTTATTGTAATGATCCTCTTAGGTTGGGGGGCGAACAGCTGCGGTGAAGCTAGAGAGAATAGCTTTATTGACAGGCTGCACGCTAGAGATGTTGAGTCCCAAGCCTTATCCAAGGCGCAGCATGTTTATAGTTCCTTGACAAGTAATGGATCGCTATGGGAAGCAGACCTATATTTCCCTCCCCTTTTCTTCCACAATGTGAAATTTCGGAGGCAACTCCATGATATCCGCTTCTCTTCTTTGGCCAACCGATCTGGGCAGGATCTTTTACGCACTCACGAAATCGTTCCTAAGATTTTGACTGGTTATTGAAAGCATCTCAAGCTTTGTGCATCGCAAGCCGCTATGAAAGATAGCGAAATCCCGCGGTGTGATTTATGCAGATCGACCCATCAGATTGTAGGGACTTTCAGGTGTGCCATGGTATCTGGTTGTATCGACGCTAGTGTAAATAGAGAAGCTGTAGATTCATTGACTAAGTCCATGATTTAAACGCACGCGAGGAATTTCTTCGTGTGTTCATATAGCCTAAAAGGTCGCCATGGGATCGAGCTGGCCGGTGCTTTCGAGAGTACCAGCAAAGATAATGAGATGACTTTCGTAGGGCGCGTCTTTATTTCTATTTCGCAATTGAAATCGTATAATTCCTGGTCATGGCTAATCTATATTATCTCATTCAAAGGGATAGACTTCAGCCTATGAAGCATTACTTCCTTCGTTCTTGGTGGATTCCGAAACTGCGTTAATTGGTTCAGCGGGTAGGGTTTAACGATGTTGAACCTTGGGAAGAAGATAGACACATACCATCAAGGAATAGACTGTTTTGTCAACTTTGCATCCACTTCGGCCTTGTGGTATTGCAACTCCATCTCCACGGTCCGTGTGATGACCATCGGCCTCGAGGGGTTCGAGTCGTTCTGAATAAGCTCGATGTCATCGTCGAAATAGTGGCTTCGACCATGTTGCCTCGTATTGCGTGTCCCACTAGTTGGAACCCCGGAGGGTTCAGACCCCGTGAAGCAGCCTCCAGGACAATGGCGGTGCAGGAAGGGACGGAGCGAGGGAAGGCAGTCGCAGATAATGACAAGAACAGTTTCCGCATTCCTATCAACTCGTTAGAGACGAACCACTATATCAATCCCCCCCCCACCAGAGGAAACATTACGCCCATAGAATTGGAACGGCCATATGATAGGGATGGTCCCCTTCATAAAGCAAATTATCAACAGTGATTGCGCGAAAGATACTGGTAATAATGGTGCTGCTATAGTCAGCCGTATGCTTCTTTCGAGTTTTACTAGTAGCCTGGACCAGGAAGTACTCACATGCCACCCAAGAAGAACATCAGCGTAACTCCTAGCTTCTGCCATACCCGCATGTTCAATTTCCAGATCAAAGGTATTGGGGCGACGATCATCAAGAAATCCGTCACAACGTTTAACACCGAACTTGCCAACATGATACTGAGACGGTCCACACAGTGCCCTTCAGTAATGGTCGAGTCCCATGCCTTAGCAACCGGCTGGCAGCCGAACAAATAGAGGAAAACCAATACGGGTGTGGGTATGGTGATGAGGGTCGCGATTCCGTATATGCAGAATCTCCATCGCTTCACATGGGGACTCAGGCGATAGTATAGCATGATCAGGCTCAGCTTTGCGACACAAACTAATGGGATAAACGTCACGACGATTGCTAAAATTACCTTGACTGTGTTAGTGGAAGAAAGCTTGTACCTCCTAGGGGTGGAATGCATTCTCACCACAGTGAACCTGACCAACTCGCTCTCCGAGAGAGTAGCTTCGTGCTTCCCAAGCCCACCACTACTGAACCCATCTAGTCTATCGTATTAGCCGACATTCCTAGGAGCCATCGTTACAGTTGTAGATAGCTGAAAAGGCTTACACAGGCTTAACCCCTGCATGGCAACTGCTAACATCTATATGTGCCGTTAGCTGATGGCTTATTTCGTAGTACCTTAACAGTCTGTAGAATCCTCACCCATGCAATAATCGTGAAAACTGAGAAAAAAAAAACCGTCAACCTATTACCGTCGATCATTAGCGGCTGGGTTAGGGCTCACTCACCATTGTGAACGCCAAACTGTCGGGTGATGAATACACTCGTATAGGTATGCACAACGAGTGATAAGGTGCCCGTGATAAGCCCGAAAATCACCAAGGCTTGATTGATCGATTCGTACGCTTCATGGGTGAGACTATCCCGGGCTTGGAGTCGGGTCCATCCCTCCAGTGCAACCGTCCAAGCCATATATTGCAGTGGTGCATCAATCCTTTAGCCCGTAACCTGGCGCCAGTGAGAACTATAAGTATTGGGCACTCAAATCCCACGAAATCTGCCCACAGGAAATGTGCATGCAGAATGATGCGCGTTTACAGAAGTAAATAAATTTGGGATTGTAATGTGCCCCATGGGATTGGGGTAATAGCCCATTCCAGGAACAGAATTTTGGCACTAAAGCACCTCCCTTCTCCAACACCAAATCCCGTGGACCGCTAAGAGACCGCTATCAGTAAGCTATTGTTCACCTTCAGGCCCTTCAAGCTTAATTAATGCTCGCTGAGCCACGTGGGGGGGCGTTACTCTCATGACGGCACGCATGGTGGATTTGCCGAGATTTCGCCGGGTGCGGTTTCGATATCCAGCCCAGCGTATGTTAGATATCAATCTAAATAGTAGATTCTGATAGTCTTGTGAACGGTCGATCGCACTACTGCTAAGAGCCGATTCCTGTCGTGCTGATCTTAATCTTCTACATTTCAACCTTGGGCAGAGAGAAAGAAAATAATATTAATCAAAAAAAAAGAAAAAAGAAAAAGGCGTGAACTGCAGATTTGATCACGGAATTTTCGGATCATATGCATCTTCACAGGATTCCTTCGTGGCTCCATATACGACGCATTACTCACGTTATGCGTGGGTGTTTCAAATTAGAACATCTACACAGTTCCAGGGACATCCTTCATGTCGACCCAGTCTCTCGGAGAAATAGGTGCCTACCTTATTCTCATGAAGCCTCACCTTATCCTCCGGGGTTACTCTGGTGCCTCAAATGTAGTCAAAGGACGACTTTTTGAGACTGTTACTATACAGCACCAAGGAGCATTACTACAGCGCGTCTGACAAATAGATCGAGTCTCTGATCTACAAGACATGTTGATTGATCTGGGTTGCTCTGAAACCCGCTGATCATGTCAGGTTGTGGTTAGATGTGTCTAACTTCGGGTGGGGATGTGGTTGATAGCGGACGGACCACGGCCGTCTCCCCCGGCTACTCGCTAGGCAAAAGGGATCCATTCTGCTATGTCCATTCCGAGATTGACTTCCCTGGCTTCGCGTGCTCAAATCAGCTTGGCTGCCGATTTAATTGACCATCTGAAAGGGCTTTTATATCCATCATCTTCCAAGCGTTGTACGATAAGTGAGACGGGGGATCGCTCGCATTCCCGAAGCCTACGGCAGGAGTCCCTGTTGTGAAGAAATCAATTCAAGGGAAGGAGGCCTGGCACCTGTGTTGACGGACGAGTCATCATCATCATCATCATGTAGTTCAGTATGGAACTAATGTGCAATTGGATATGATTTTCCTGGTGGGTATGTCATCGGGGTACAGATACCGGCACCTACTTGCCACCCTATGGGGCAGAGGCACAGTGCGCGAAACCCGGACGCAGGAGATAGCTCTGGGGGCGGACTCAGCGGAGAGCTGGCTCGATCACAGATGATTCTGGGGTAAAACAAGTGTAAGACCAGGGCAGCAGGTCATTATAAAGACGACAAGAAGTCATCATCATGGGATACCGTGATGCCTGCCCGTTGCAACAAGGTTAAGTTGAAGGCCATGGCAGTGGTTTCAAGCATGCCAAATACAGACAACAGATTAAACCCTAAAGACATTTTTTTTATCTTTATTCTTTTTGGGGGTTAGCTGAACTTGAGAACTCTATATGTGGCAATGAATTCCGTGACTGCATACGTATAAGACCCGTAGATCACCCAGGTAAACTTTGGCCAAAATGGTTCCACCTTGAGCTTTCTATCAAAGTTTATCGAGTCAGTCACCGGTATACTCAACAACAGTGATAGCACAAAGATAGCTGGAGTTTGGACATTCCCGAAAAGGGAGGGGGATAATGACTTGAATATAAATATCCCCTGCTCTGCAGATATCACTCGAACACACCCGTCACCTTTATGGCTAATGCAAATGCTACTCCGTAATTTCTCGCTGCGTTTCAACCAATCGCATTTTCACGGGTCTGGGAAAGATATTTGGACCCCTGAATGACACGACCAACGGATCTCCAAGATACCGGCTGCCTGGATAGTTTGAAATAACTTGCTTGGATAGTCGATCTTCACGGCGGAACCGGTAAGCTTAGCCAAGTGGGTCAGCTTACGGCCTTGTTCCGTGACCCTAAGACGGTTGGCTGATGACGCCTACTAGCAGATAGTGTCTACTAATCATAAATCCTTTGAGCAAGGTAGACGCGGTGACCATTTTCTTAAAAGGAGTGATTCCAACACAGTCAACACTTTCGTAGTTCTCCCGTCCTGGACATTGCGCCATTAGGGTTATTGCACGGGGAACCCTTGAATTTCGGTTTTTTTCCTAAATGGATTTGCTCCTTTATCGCGCGGTTCATGCGCCAAAAGACAAATGAAAGAAAAAAAAAAAAAAAAGGACGGGCGGGTAGATGTTTCAGTTGCAAGAAAAATTTTCCGCAGGATTCACCTTTGATGATCTGTCCCAAATTCCAATATATTCGGCAAGCCACTGCTCCACCGTTAACTGTCGGAGCTAATCGCGGTCAAAGTGATGGTAAACCTCGATAAACATTCCTCTTTTTCTTTTTCTTTTTCTTTTGTTTCCCCTGGCATTCCCTGTTTTCCTGAAGTTTCTGTGATCGGCTTGCTTGCCCGGTAGAGTACCTCGATCTGGTTGTTTTCGTAGCATTGCCTTTCACAAGGCTAAGCGGCTAGATGTTCTCATCGACTGCGTAAGCGATAGAGTCGGGCCCTGAGATCCACCGAAAGTTTGGGTATAACCATAAGTATTCTCGATGCCCAAGCCGAATGTCGGCGTATTCGCGACGATACCGAGTTCAATCGAGATCCGAGTCATTCGGGTTGGACTATCAGTTCCGTTTCGGTCAGCGATAGATCATATGAATAACGGATACTTCTCATGCCGGCATGAAGGCGCTTCAGACAGGGGTGTAATATCATATGCGTGTTGGTTCCTACCAAGACGACGGTGTGATGCATCCGACTTGCGCCCCCCACGATACTTGGGAGAGTATCTGACACTAATTGTCCTCGGTTCCACGTCTCACCAGGAGGCTACCTGGAGATCGACCCTCACTCCCAAGATGGGGTTCCCCTTGCATTGTGCCAAGCCTGCTGAATCGTCGGAAATTCACATCTTGGACTGTCGTTGTTGAACATGAATAATAGTTCTGCTTTTCTTTGAATGTCTCCCATACTACTCCGTAAGAGCACGACTATTGTTTTAAATATAGGTATTTCTCTGGATCTAATGCATGTAATTGCCGTAGGCATCCGACAAGGCTATCCTGGAAAACCACCACGCCAAAAATTGCCAAAAATTGCCAATATGCGCCAGCCATCACGCTGCCCATCCATTCAGCTTCCTCCAGCAGACTAGTTATGCACCCTAAGAGGTAGCGTAGCCAGTGATGTGCAGCGGGCTATGAAATCATCACTCAGCCTTCTTCGAGGCTTTTGTTCTCAGCTTCATGAACAGATACACCAATCCATATGAACTGAAAATAAAGATCACAAAAATGCCCACGTCTCTCCAGCCAAAGTAGTAGTCATTCAAATTGATGGTCTTCAAATAACCACCTCCGCTGGTATAGGGGCAGACGCGGCATTCGGAGCGTGCCTCGGGATTGACCAGGTTGGCGTCAGACGCTTCCAGATACGAAGATAGGTAATCCAGACATGTCATGTTGGAAGGCGGATTAAATATGGCGAACTCCGAGTCAGCACACTTGACGTCGACATCGAAGATGTTGAAAACCAAGAGGCTCCCAACTAGGTAAGTGAGGGGGTTCATGTAATACATCCAGTATCTCCAAAATGGGATAATCTGGTCGTATGGGACCAAGATGCCACAGAAAGAAACCATGATTCCGACAAGGAGAGGGTTGACCAGCGCCGCAAAAACAGCATTGGGCGAGTATGCTGCGACAAATTGACCGATTCCTGTATATGAGAATTCGTACAGGATGACGACAAATAAAGCGGCCCCAGCCTTTTCCGTGGCTGCTGGGAAACCGACAGTATAATACCAACAGAGAAAGTACAGCACGCCACAGACACATAGATATGGGAACTCGGACACAATAAGGGCCGTGACAAATGCTTTCCAGGAGTACATTCTGGATTTCTTCTCCCGTGCGTCGTATATATCCCGTCTTTCAATGAACAGCGGCTGGAGCTGATTCACCACACCGGGGGCAACAAACATAAACACGAAAATAGTGAACATGCGAAGCTGCATGTCATTCACAGTATCGCCAATCATCCAGTATGAAAATCCATTGAACAGGGCCAGGCCAATATGCAGATATATCTTATTGTTCACATAGTTCGTATTCCGGAAGAGGGCGATATTCATACGGCGCAGGACAATTTTAGTTTGGTACCAGAGTGGTGTCGCATACTCGTTGTCATCAGCACTCGAGTTATTCACTGGTTCCCTTGAAGCGGATTCTTGGATAAGCCTGTCGAGCTCAACCATGGATTGCTGATACTCTGGCGATTTTAGCCATACATGGTGCCAGTCGACGTTCGAAGCTCGACCTGAGACCACGTCGATCATATGGTCTGCCGGGTTCATTTGACTAGGACAGGGTGACCCATAGCGTTCGAAGTATTCTTTGAGCGTGCTGGCATTTTCTCCTATGTCTCCAAAGTAGACAGTTTTGCCACCTGGGGCCAACAATAAGAGGGTATCAAATTGGTAGAACAACTGGGCTGACGGCTGATGGATGGTAACCAAGATGGCTTGGCCCTGATTTGAGAGTTTTCTCAGAAATCGCATAGTATTAAAGGCAGACTGTCCATCAAGGCCCGACGTTGGCTCATCCAGAAAGATCAGGATACTAGGCTTAGCGACTAGTTCGACACCTATAGTAACACGCTTCCGTTGCTCAATGTTCAAACCGCCTGCGTTAGGCTTGCCTACAAGAGTATCCGCAATGTCTCCAAGTTCGAGAAGGTCGATAATGACATCCACGTATGCGAGCTTGTCCTTTTCAGGGGTGTCAGGAGGCTGTCTTAAAAGTGCCGAGAATTCTAATGCTTCTCTAACGGTTGCATAGGGCTCATGAACATCGAGTTGCTCACAATACCCAGCCGAGCGCTGGAACGACACTGATAGAGGCCGGCCGTCAACCATGATTGACCCTTCAATTTTACCTTCTGTTTTCCTCTGGGCAAGGACATCCAATAACGTTGTCTTGCCTGCGCCCGACGCACCCATGAGAGCACCTAGCATACCAGGCTTTACCCATCCATGAACGTTGTCCAATAGCACACGGGGGCCAGATGGAGTCTTTACAGTATATTTCAGGTTCTTCCAGGTGAAGATGGAGGTATTCTTAGCCAATTGTGTTTCAGCAGCCGGTGTTGAGGGTGGTGAACCATCGATTTTTTCCTGACTGTGGTGACCATGGCAGGACTTTTGTGGCACTTGGGACTCCTCATCATCGAGATCCAGCTGCATATGCCGAGCCAGTCTTTCCCTAGGGATGAGCAGCTGTGCACCGGACTCGGAAGGACTTTTCCACATCATAGTTGCACCGATCGTAACCGCTACATAGAAGACCCACCAAGCCCAGAGAATACCAAAGTTTCGCCATAAGTGCGTATAACTGTATGATAGAGCACCCAGATATTGTTCTCCAGTTAACGAGGCGAATCCTGGGGTTGCACCTCTCACCCCAGCGCATGACCGATACGACATACTCACATTCGCGTAGCTTTCGCCATGAGGGATCAGGTTGCCGCCGGTGCAGTCGATCTCTCGATCGCGGAACTCGTTACTCATCAAGCCATCGAAAGCGTACGCAACAGGGTTAAGCCAATATAACCATCCAAACCACGGCCGCATTTGGGAGTGTTGAATTTGAAAACCTGCGTACATGGCCATAATTGTCACCACATATCCTGACACCTTGGAGGCGCCATCAAATGTTCGGAAAACCGCTCCGACGGCACGGAATAAAGCAGTAGAGCACATCGCACATGCGAAAAGGACCACGAAATACGTAAAGAACGCACTGGCAGACATTTTCAGGCCAACCATGAAATACAGGATTAGAGACCAGATGCTGATCTGGAAAATTGTGATTGGAATATCCGCAGCTATCTGTCCAATGCAGAACGCAGCCGGTTTGCAATATGCAAAGGCGTTGTGTTTCACTACCATGGGCCTGCCAGAAAAAGAATCGACAACCTCGGACATGGCGCTCATACTGTTATAAAGGATGGACCAAAACAGGGCGCCGGCCTTGAGAAAAAGCCCAGAAGTGTCGGGTTTCACATGGTAATACATGGAGCCGGCCACCAAGGCTTGTATCAAAGTCGAGCCTTGCTTCATGGCAAACGTCTTCTTATCACCGAGCAGCACCTGATATTGTCGAATAATGCAAGCACGTACTTGCGTTGCAAAGTGGACAGTGCTTGCGCTTTTTGGATGGTGCTTTTCCAGAGCGACAGATTCTTGAAAGTCTTTGGTGCGTTGCTGCGACAGTTCGCTAGCAGGATAGTCGTATTCAGAGGCCATCTGAGTTTTTATACTAGAGTTGCGGTAGGATGTGGCAATGGCTTCAGCGTTCCGGGGATATATGGATTCATATCCAGAACGAATTCGACGTTCCAAAGGAACTGTAACACTGGTCAGATAATCTCCAATGTTGGCACCCTCGCTGCACTCGAATCCAAGGTCCTCCATGAATTGTTGTGCTTGGTTAGCGGGCCCATAATATATCTGCCTCCCCTCATCCAAAACAAGGACCTTGTCGAAAAGGCGGAAAATATCATTTCCTGCCTGATATAGTGTTGCAATAATCGAGCTGCCATATACATCCGCCATCGCACGCATCATCTTTGCCCAGTCTAATGCACTGGCCGCATCTAGACCTCTAGTACTGTTGTCCCAGCAGTAGACAGACGCGCCAGATGCGAGGCATTCCATAATTGAGACACGCTTTCGTTCTCCCCCGGAAACGCCACGAACATATTCATTGCCCACTTTCGTTTCTGCCGTATGAGGTATATGGAGACTCTCCAAGAGGAGTTCTTTCATCTCTGCACGGTACGCCTCTGCATTGACGGCATCCCCAGGGAGGTGAGCGGGTACCTTCAGACGAGTCGCAAAATCCAGGGTTTGTCCCACAGTCAACGTGGGGAAGAAGATCTCTTCCTCTGTATTCATAATGATTTGGCCTGTATAATTCTCCGCAGCCTCCTCATGGCGCATACTACCATACCGCACGTCACCCTCTATTTCTTCGTAGCCTGTCCTTCGATTGGCAAGCATCTTCAAGAGTGTTGTACATCCGGACCCAGGGCGGCCGAGGACCAGTAACATCTCTCCAGGTTTAACGCATCCATGACTCTGATGAAGAATTGTTTTCAACGGCATGCCTTGTCGGTGTTGCTGTAGACGGCGAAGCATGTTGAACTGCGAAAAGACATTCTCATTAATTGTGGCTTCGGCGCTTTTTGCTTTCACAGTCAAGTCGTTCCAGGTGACTCCGAGTCGTCGAGGTTTGTACCCGGATTGTAAACTTCGCTGAAAAATATCTTCGAATTTAGAAGCCAAAGGACTAGTGTCGGCCCCGGTCATAGAAAGCTTGTGTTCCTCGGGGGGCCAACCTGTGGTTGAAGATGTAGTAGTCGAACTTTCCATGGCTAGAAGCGGCTGTATGATACTCAAGAACGCTCAACATAGGCCGTACATTTCTAAGAAGAGGGTGGCTGGAATATACAAGAATGGAAGACTCGATGAACGTGAAAAGAAAGAGAGAAAAATAAGGCACCGAAGTAGCCTGTTTAAATGTTCCATTCTGGTATTGGCGCCTAGCCCGCATACTTACAAATTATCAGTAAGAGCTAGTCACCAAAGTCCGATAAATGGGTCTAATAGGTAAAAGAAACGCTATATGGCACCAAACTGCTTAACGAACAACGTGGGATAGGACATATTGGTTGCTCGGATTGTGAGTCAGATTCTCGGACAGTCGCATTCGGATCCACCAACAGCCAAGCGATTTGGCGAGTGACTAGTGAACGCGCACCGATGCTAGTAGTATACTCGTGCAATATCTGCATGGTTGTATGTCCAACGCAGTCTTTCAATGGCAGCTCTGCTAGTATCTGAACCCGTTCTCTTTCGTCTTCTCTTACCTGATGGATGTATGGTCCTAGAAGATTTTCCAAACTAAGATTAAGTTTGTATCTACACAACACAAGTAGATTGAAGACGGCTAAACCTATATAGGAAGGCGGTCCATCATGGAATAGCCTTCGGAACAAGCCTTGTTTAGGACTAGTACTGCTTGGAGATAATCCGAATTTCCGACCACGTTCCTTGGTGCATTAATTAATTTCCGAGTTTCCCGAAATGCCGAGAGCATTAAACACATTCCCGAGTAAAGTGGAATTCCTTTCCCTTATGAGATTATATTTCTCTTCAGGTGAAGCTATAGAAGTCAGCTGACGCCTGATGGCCGAAACGTCCGGCACCTCGCCCTTGGCAGCACTCCGCAGACTCCCAGCTGTAAGCATCGCTATACATCTCCGCCAGTTTGCTGTACCCCCACCATCGGTGAAACGCCATCTTGAGATGCTACAAATGAACTGACGCACTAACGAATACGTTCGTCCTATCTGTTGTACTTTAGTGTGACCTATGCCATGCAAGGAAGGTAATCAGCGTCCCCAACAGCTACTGGTAGTCGACCGCAGTAGCTGTGATCATTAAAGTTAGTGAGAATATGCACAATGTGTCTGACGCCAACCTTCGGAGACAGGTTAAATGCGACCGGCAGCCACAGTGCCAGGGGTGTTTGAGTGCGCAGGTGCCATGTATTCGTGCGAGACCCAAGCAGACTCGCCGTACTAGAGTCTCACGGTACGCGTGACAATGCATTAGTTACAGAGACTTTTCTGATCCGTTGTGTCGTACAGTTTTCGAGGACCCGGGAACTATAACCGGAGAAGCAGAAATAGGGGCATTGACGAGCTATCTTCTAGGAGTCCACCTAATCCGGGGATCAACCTGGGTGGACACGATACTTCTCAAGGACCATCTTCGAGCACCTCAGAAGGAACCAGACAAGTGAGACACAAAGCGACTCTGGCCGCTGAAACCATCCGCTCTCCTGCGTATGTACATCAAGCAAACGAAGTCAATATAATACGACGCGAACTAGACTCGAATTCATCCCTCTCGAAAAGCCGTAGGCATGTGTTGGAGTCTGCTCTATCTTTGATTAGTGACTTCAGCAATCCCTCACATTCAATTGAAAACTCAAGCTATGACCAAGTGCAAGACGGTGATACACCAGATAATGTGGGGCTTTCAGAGTTATTCTTCATGATGATGAATCGTATGTACCCTGCTCTAGTCCCTTTTTAGCCATGCGACCTAAGTTTATCCAGCTTGTCCCGATTATTCTACGCCATGGAAGCTTCACTGGCCCGATCACATATCTCTTGAGAGGTTTGAGACCATTTGTCTGGCGGTTGTGAATGGTCAGGCGACCGGTCAGACAGCATCTCAGTATAAGGTCTGCATATTTGCAAGAGCAGTGACCTACATTAACAGATGGCTGCGGATCTGTACGTCCAGCGACCTGGCACAAGCTCTAGAAGCTTCGAAGAAGAAGTATATAACAGCTGCCCTCCGGTCAATTCGCGAACTTGATATTCTGCACAAACCAAGCCTATTGATGCTCCAGTCTTTGCTTTCAGCAGTAAGTAAAACCCACGCTACAAACTCCCATGCATCAATTTGTCTATGGTTGCACTTCTGACAATCTAGGTCAACCTGATGCAAGCTTTGGGCGATACAACGCAAGCGTGGACCTTCACGGCCTTTGCGTCGAGACTCCTGGTGGCACTAGGTTATCATAGCCTGGATTCAAGGATGCTTGAAGAGTGTGACAGGTCTCATGACATACGTCGTTGTATACGATGGTGCTACTATTTTGATAAGGTTTTGAGCATGCTTCTGGTGCGACCACCATCCTTGCCAGCGCTGAATGTTGAGCCAACCTCTTTACTTCTGCCAAGACAAGAAGACCCGTTAGATATGAAAGCCAATATCTTGATCAAGCTGGCGCATGTGCTGGATGGTGCCCTTTCTGTGCTAACACCAGGTGATGGAACCCCTGACGACCAGGCGCTGGGGGCTATTACCCGCTTAGAAGCAGAATTGCAAGACATATGGGAGGAGCTGTGCGAGGTATGCATCCCCCTTCTTCTTCCCACCAGCCATCCTAATACCATCCAGACAAGAGCAAACTCGAGTGGCACATTAGAACTGCGCTTGGAATGGGATGCAGTGGACTTCACCTATCATTCTATCATAACAACAGTCTTGCGACTCAATTCGGTTTCCTTACATGACCATCGTGTGCGCGAACGCTGTTTATCTCATGCCCGTAGAGCACTGCGGTCAATGAATGTTCTTCAGTATCATATCTTGCGAGGTGAACACGTTTACCACGATTTTGTGTTCTGGTATGGATGCGTCATTTACTCACTGAGAGAGACAGATGCGAGATTGACGGCTAATCTACCCTACATATAGGACTGTGCTTCTCTACCCACTTACGCCTTTTTTTATCATTTTTTGCAATGTCATTGCGACATCCAATCGCGAGGATTATAATCTTCTAACCCAAATCACCGCGGCATTATCCCGCATCAAAGAGTATAACCCTTCTATACTCCGATTACACGGGTTGTTTTCCCAGTTCACAGCTTTGTGCGATCAGCTTTATGAAACCATCGCTCAGGACGCTTCACAGCAGCATGCGCAGACCACGGAGACAATCAGAAGTCAGCCCACTGGAGTTGCTGAATCTAATGATGTTAACGTATCGGTGTATCCCCAACTTCATGAATCGCTTACCGCAAGGGCACACCGCAGTGATACCACTCAACTAGGAAGCTCAGAGCAACAGGTGTTGTATTCGCAAGCACTCGATCCTGGACCTAGTGCAGAAGGGCTGTCTCAGCAAACGTCGTCAATGTGGAATGACGGGCTTATGTGGGAGCTTTTCAATATCCAGCCAACCGTTGAGTGGTTTGATGCGGGTTATAAAGATAGTGCGACTGGGCTATAATGTAGTATTATAATGGATATACGCCAATCTTGCCACGTATATCAAACCAGGACAGGATGAGTGTCAAGATGCATACGGAGTAGATGTTTTAAGTAGTGGTTTCCACGAATAAAAGCTATCAGATATCTATAATCGACGCATTTATCCAGTTACATTACTTAAAGGAGTGTCATCATATATGAATTATCGCGAACACACATGACATACCAAGAGATATACCCAGATAGTTTCATGATATTGTACCTAGCCAATAGTTCTAATACCTATTCTTCCGGTCATCAACGATCCGGGAGGAGCCCGGAAGAAGTTGTACGCAGGCGTAATACATTATTGTGTATTAATATTGACAACTCGATCGTCTGCTTCTACCGAACATGTCTGGTAGCTGATACATCTAGGCAGCATCTACATAATACTTCCACTATGACCATGTGGCCCTCTTTTTCCCGGCGTGATATGCTCACAGTCCTCGTGGGTTACTGAGATATGTACGCTTTTGACAATAGTGTTACCACTACCTCGGGCTCCTGAGGCCAAGGGTATGATGGGCCCATCACCACAGCCAGTGGATGACGTGCTGGGCTCCTTCGTTTGCCGAGACCACCTCCCCGACCTGGCCTTCGACTGCCGGCTGTTATCGTTATCGCTAATGGCCAGTGCCTTCGAAGCATCTTCGGTATATGCGAGCCCCTGCTCGTCTTCATAGACTGCCACGAACATCTTTAGAGATGAAACCGTAAGCACAAGAACGCTAACGCCGAGGTGGATTTGGGCGACTATCGTCGCGTACGTTCCAGTGAGAGTTGGATCAGTTGACTGGATCTGTTTCTGGATAAAGTAAAGATGGATGGCAGAGAGAGGAATAAGGCTAAAGAAGTTTATTATCTGGGCCAGCTGTGAGTATTGGTAGGAAGAGGCGTTAAACATACATAATGCGACAGCTGAGAATCGCGAAGACGACGAATTTCTTTAAAGGGGAAATTTGAACCTTATAGATAATTCCCACCGGATAGGCCAGGATGAATGCTTCGAGCACGATATCTAAGGCGCAGATAGCCTTCCAACGTGGCAGCTATAAGTCAAAAGTCAGGCCGATGATACTCACAGTGGCTATCAAAGCAATATAAAGTAGAGCTATGATTACTCACGAGGCCAACGCAGTGATCATCAATGTCTTTCCACGGACTCTTGCTGCAACGACCCCCCAGAACGGCTATTGCGAGAATAGTCCACACCGAACAAGCAGTGAGGATGACATTGTTCGCCCGCATAGAACGACGGATGGAGAGGTTCCGATAAAATACTGCCGAGCAAATTTTCGACAGACCGATGACAAGGACATAGAACAAGTCCGCTACATACACCGTCTGGATTTAGTTAACATTAATACATAGCTCCATAATTCCCTTTCAATCGACACACCTTTAACATGGATATGAAATCCTTATCCGAAACTATATCTCGTGTTTTACCCCATCCATAATGAACCGAAGCTAGAGTAACCGAGACTTGCAAGCATGAACATATCTGTCAGGAACTGTGTGAGCGACCTAGTCTATCTGGTGTACGGCAAACAGAGATTGGGGGAAAGGAGCTCTTTCAACGACGCATACCACTACGGCGAGAAGTACATAATCTTCATTCAGCACGAAGGATCTTTTTGAAGCAGCGAACGCGCGGATCGAAAAAGAGGCCAGGGCTAGGAACAAAGCTAGCGAAGTGATCACGACAAGTAAACCGCTGTGATCATAGTCATTGTCCGCTGCCAGGGGAGGCGCAGTCCTGGATAGGAGCGAACTAGATCGAGCTGGCATTGTACTTGGCAAGTGGAATAAGAGTTATGTAACAACGTTAAGGCCGGCGTAGTATCCTGATATATTCTGGTTGAGGTTGGCCCTCCTAGGGCCCACTTAGAAGACAAGAGTGGTTTGGAAGCACGAGGTTTTATCCGCTGACACAGATAGAAGTCGTTTCTTTTTCTATCTTACGGCATAGTCTGACGCACAAGGGCTCCGAGCTTCCGCCGCATATTGTCCCTATCACGTCGGCAGCGCACAGACGAGGTTCACTCGTGCACATTGCGTGTGCCCAGCATACTAGCCACCAACCAGCTTTCTTTGCACGATTGGTAGAAGAATGGGATCGTGAATATTAAGCCATTTTATCCCAGAGCGATAAAGCTGCGAAGGATTCAATCAGCAGTCGGTCATCTCCAACCCCGGCCTTATTATTGAGCTATTATCGGTATGGGTAGCAAACAAATCCAACATCACTGGACACCCACGTAGGACAACGTCATTAGACTAGATTCCAACACGGCTAGTCGTTAGCAATAGGTACGAGACTATCTTATTTGTCTTTTTTCCTTTTTATTAGTATTATTAGTGGGCAGCCCCAGTATGCCCCGTGTTGTCTTAGCGACGGCATGTAAGAAACGGCGAAGGAGAGGGAGGAACGGTCCGAACGGAGAATACACTAGAGATAACGCTCTGTGGGATCGTTCTTCTCGAGTATTGAATACTTATCCGGGTCTATTGGTGGACAAAAGCCGGAGAAGTCCTTTCAACCCAGCGGTTCCATCATTGACCCGGCAGGAAATTAGGGTTTGGTCCGGTCAGCCACGAATTGGCTTATTATTATATTTACCATGACTCTCTTTCCTTGGATTTGCCTCGCAACCAGAGGATAGGAGAAGTGCATACAATTATAACCTCTTCAGTCAGACCCCTCGTATCGCGGTTCAGTATGTCGCACAGAGTAGGCAAGTATGCAGACTGAGTGGCCGGGATGTCCCTACTTCTGTCGTTCTGGCTCGAGGCGTTTCTATCACAATGAACAAGGTGCTTCATCCGGCTTGAGCATGTCAGGAGCCGAACGCGGAAAGGGGTAACTTAAGGTGGACCTTTCGTTCCAGCATAACCGGTGGTTTTGAGAGGATTGATATTCACCGAAGCATTCTTCCATGAGGTCGGACAGCCTGCGAGGTGTGACGGCAAACATACAAACAAACAGACATACACATCCTTCCGGTGTTACTGCACTTTTACTCCACCTCCCTCTCATTCCTCTTTGCGGTTGCTTCCCCAATATCGCTGACTGTAACAGATAGCATGCCACAGCATCTCGCCCCTTTAGTACGCACTTTCTTTCTGCTTGACTTGATTTAACTACTATTTCCGTCCTCAAGGATGTCAACTGCCACTGAAAATGCCCCTACCACATCAAAGCCGGGGAACCTTATCTCGGCTACTGCGTCTCAGAATATTGACATGCAAGACAATAACAAGGATGGCGAAGAAACGGGTACTGGGTATGACCAGAGCGATATGACGCGCATGGGTAAAATCCAGGAACTCAAGGTATGCTGCCGGCGCTTATCGGATAGCCAGGTATGACGGACGAAATATTGACGATAAATGCTACTGCAGAGAAATCTTCGCCCTCTAGCGGCTCTGAGCTTTGCATCGGTACTCCAGGCGACCTGGGAATTTATCCTGATGTGCGGGATTCCTTTCGGGTCTCCCAGTGATGAAAGTTAGCTGACATAACCGAGCACCGAATAGAGGAAACACTGAAGCACTCGTGAACGGCGGCAGGGCTGGTTTATTTTGGACCTACATGTGGACCTTTGCTGGATTCGGGCTGATTATTCTGACAATGTCGGAAATGGCATCAATGCAAGTGAAACTACGAACTCATTTGGTATCTAGATCGCGCCTGGACTGACAAATGTGGAAAATTCAGGTCGCCAACGTCTGGTGGTCAGTATCATTGGGTTTCTGAGCTTGCATCTCCTCGCTATCAACGCGTTTTGAGCTATATCACTGGCTGGATGTCGGTACTAGCGTGGCAGGCTGGCGCAGCGTCGGGCTCATTTCTGACCGGCACCATTATACAAGGGTTAATCAGTGTGAAAGATCCAAGTTACGAGCCAGAGAATTGGCAGGGCACACTGTTCGTCTTTGCCATGATCCTAGTCATCTACTTTTTCAACGTCTACGCGGCCAGTTGGATGCCCCGTATTCAAAACCTGCTGTTGGCATTGCACATTCTTTGCTTTGTGGTGGTCATAACGGTCCTGTGGGCAATGGCTCCACGGCAACCTACGAATGTCGTATTCCTGGAATTTAGTAATACCGGTGGGTGGTCCAGCACGGGATTGGCCCTAATGGTTGGTCAGATCTCTGCTATCTACGCCGGGCTCAGCACCGATGCCACGGCACACATGTCCGAGGAAGTTCGTGATGCCGGCAGATACGTGCCGATCGCTATGGTCTGGGGCTTCTTTACTAATGGCGCCATGGCTGTTGCTCTGGTAATTACCTATCTTTTCGCCATGCCGTCCCTGGAAGATGCCCTTGAGGATCCAACTGGCTTCCCCTTCATCTATGTTTTCAAGAATGCAGTTGGGACTGCTGGAGTTAACGGTCTCACGGCCATCATCCTCATCCCGGTCATTTTCAGCAATATTCTCTTCAATGCATCAGCAGCGCGTCAAACCTATGCCTTCGCTCGTGACAAAGGCTTGCCGTTTGCCAAGTGGATCTGCAAAGTTAATCCGAAGCGGAGGCTTCCCGTCAATGCCATTGGACTATCTTGTGCTACCAGTGGTCTTCTAGCGTTGATCAACATCGGTTCTGACACGGCGTTTCATGCAATCATTTCCTTAAATGTTGCAGCACTTATGTGGACATATGTGGTGTCAATCGGCTGTCTACTATATCGCAGGATGTTCTGTCCAGAAACGCTGCCTCCACAGCGTTGGACCATGGGGAAATATGGACTTTGGGTGAACGCAGCAGCCCTGGTGTATGTGGTATTTGCTCTATTCTTCTCACTTTGGCCCACCAGTACCCCAGTCACTCCCACCACTTTCAACTGGAGCGTGGTCATCTTTTCGACCGTTTTCATCCTCAGTGTGGTGATGTACATTATCAAGGGACAAAAGGAATATGCCGGACCGGTGATGTCTGTAAGACGCGATGGAATACCGCAGGCTCGGGTCAACCGACATAGCATTCGTCGAGAAATTTAGCTTCTGGAGACAAGTCAACGTGCTTCTATTGCTCGCTTCTTTCATTGCATTTCTAGATCCTTAGGCGAGCCGCCTACTTCAGAGGCATTCTCCATGTTGCCGGCCAACTATGAAATCGGATGCCTTGGTTAATTACGTATCGTAAATCAAGACCCAAAAGCCTGTTCTCGAAATGATGACCGTCGATGTTCCTGCGAGGGACACATGAACTACGTAATTATCCTTCTGCATTACATAGATATCCGTGTTACAGTATCATGTCACCTTTCTTTCTTTCCCTTTGAATGTGTCAAGCTGGTTCAGCTTGGCTCCTGCGTAATGAATGATTCCTCCACGATGTGGAAACTAGGCATATAATCAATTGCACTCGTTGCAGAGCGAAGGAAAAAAAAAAAGGGAATATGAGTGATAATCGATGATTCCATATGTAGAGAACCGAGTTAATTGATCTTTCACTGCATCGGGTGAATTCCAATGAGCCATGTAGTCAATATCAAGACAAGATGATATCTCTGGACAGGCAGCCACATCACCTCATGCCCTGGATAACCATGGCGACGAGACTGCTCTATAGCTGGTATGAGGTAACCATGGGCTCATCACCGGTATAGTGACATCGAAGACCCAGGTCTTCTACAGAAATTTCGTCATCATTGGGAGATGGCGAAGCCATTTAAAGAGCCCCGCTACTCTCTTTTATGCAGCTTTCTCCGCTTACATAGCCATCATACCAGCCACGATGTCCTTGATATTCGTGGGCATCCTTTGGTATGTGGGACTCAGTTCCGCACTCACCATTCGCCAGTCCTGCCATGTGCAGGATGTCGCCCACACCTTCTACGGATTTCCCGACAATGATCCCCCTGGCTGTGCGATCGCGTACGATTGCGGCCGAGGCCTGACAGCTGGGGGAGTTGGAACCTTCAATGATCCCTTAACCTTCGCCTCTGCCCCGGGCGAGTTTCAGAACTGCGAAATCATCTATGCCCCCTATTTGCGCAAGTATCTTCGCATGGAGGATTACTGTGACTCCTGTAATCGGAACTGGGCCAACAAGGTCTGGCATATCGATATATGGACCGGGTCCAGTACAGTCAATGGAGGATATGATCAGCTCGATTGTGAAAACAGGCTGACGCCGACACCGCAACACAAACCTATCATTAGAGGACCGGGGCCTAATCTACCTGTGGACTGTACGCTCTTCTTTGTTACAAAAGGTCTTTTGCCGGGGCATCATATACTGACCGAGTATAGCCACCCCCCTCTATGTTACGTCCGTTTGCAGCGCTGGAAGCGTGTTTCATAGTTATGATGCTCAAAGCTTTTGCTAGATACCATTGCGTTGGAAGAAGCCCTGCTGATACGAAAGCTTCTTGAAAACATCGTTACTATGTAATGGCTCGAGAAGTTCGTGTATCTTGCTGCCATGGGCATTTTTCCGCCAATACTTTTCTACTCCGTCTGAGCAGATTTTATAGAAAATGACAATTTTGAAGCCAGGATGATCTCATTCTGTAGGAATCTTGTAGTTATCACCTTTTATAACCATCATATATTCATATCGCATTTCGAGTTGTCATGCCATGATCATTATGTCGACAGGATCTGTTCGTCATGTGGGATATGACGATAAGGGGGATCACTATTGACCATGGACCCTTTTTTTCAAGTGACTAAGAAAAGATTTGATGGAAAGATCCACAGGCCGACTCTTTGTTTGACCTTCCGATCTGGTATAGCTGCAGTTCCATCTTTTCGCGCGTTTCTTTGATTGAATGAATGCTTCGCCTCCCCGACGGCGCCCTGGGGCAACCCAAACCCTATCTTACGATCCTGCCGTCGTTCCTCAATAAGACGCCACGAATAACCGCTCGGCCTGATATTACGATCATGTTCTGCTCATTATTCAGGCCATTGATACCCAGTAAGGGAAAATGACGGTTAGTTGAGATATATCACCAACCGCAACCCTATATAAATCCTGCCGCTCTTATAACTCCCAGTTAACACACCTGAAGTAGTACGACATCGTTCCGCAAGAGCAGAAAAGAAAATGAAGACCCACCACTTAGTCTTATTCTCCCTCGTTGCGATTGCCGCTTCTGCACCTGTTCCTGAAGAGGATAAGCGCAGTAGCATTCTAGATGGTATTTGAGGCCTCCCCTCCCTTGGATGCTCTATTATCATCGATTGTAACTAGCATAAACGCAGGCTACGAGTCAGCCGGTGATATGGACTTCCCCAACGCCCGCAAGAATGAGCCCACCAAAGAGCAAGACAGGATGTATAACGGAATCTGGATACCCCACACCATAGATTGGAGATTCCCGCCTCGTGCCACGCGGTCTGAAACTGAAACAGACTTGTCATCTGGTGGCGCCGAGGAAACCGGAGACAATAATGAGGACCAGTGAGACTGGCACTGGATTAACAGGCGAGCACCCAGGGATCCTCCCGCGGAGGATACACATTGTCGATCAGGATGTAATGTGGCTTGTGTGGGCATTGTTGCACGTATGAAAGAGCTATCCCTCGTCCGGAAGCATGGTGACAATCCTTTTATTGACGGCTTCTCATTCCAGAAGCTGCACCCTTGTCGCCGTGCTATGATGGAAACGAGCTCATAGTCTATGGGGGATATTGATCTGATATCTTTGTTCCCCTCAAATTGCTCATTTGATATGTGTAATGCATAGATAATACCATGAGCTATACTTTCAAAACGCCTTCCAAAGCCTGACCAATTTATCTAGAGGGTCAAATATCCATGCATAGTGCTTTGAATAAAGAGTATGTCATGCGGGTCCGTACAACATAGCCCACGAGTAATCTCTATATACTTGGCTTGAAGAAGCCTCTCATAATCCCCAGGGTCAAGCCACTATGCCAAAGGTCGTACTTACCTCCTGAGACGCCAGATGACAACCAACCGCACTGGCGTATCTCGTTGTGCAACCGTGCCACATAATCTCGCAACAAGCGCCACCACACATGAGCTATCTAATCACCCCCGGTCTAGATCCGTCCCCTGTTACTCGATTTCAATTAACTTTATTCAAAACGACGACGAGACTACTCCTAAGCGCCCAGTACGAAAAGGGG